>NW_006399808.1:3827582-3891591 GCF_000299155.1 Elephantulus edwardii | reverse complement strand
ATTGGGATGGGAGTGTCAGAGACAGTGCGATTGGCACAGGACAGAGCGGAGTTTAGGGCTGTTGTACATAGGGTCGCTATGAGTCGCAGGCAACTCGACGGCACATAACAACAACAACAACATAGGGTATTGATGAACCCCTGAAACTAATACCCTGAAACAAAAATCTTCATAAAACTTTAAGCCAAAAAAAGTCTCAAAAATTATCTTAAGATTTAAAAAAAAAACAAATACAATAAACCACAACCCATATTTAATTTAGGTAGCTTTTTAGAAAAAAAAGTCTGACTTGAGCATTATGCTTTTTCAAGAACTATCTACACAGGATCAAACTGACAACAGCATTTTGGAAGATCAGAGAGATCTTAAAGGGGCAGTGAATTTATTCTAAAGAGGAAGGAATCAGTAACAAAGTAGGGTGTAAGTGACAGCACAGCTCAAAGAATGTAATCTGTCACTAAATTATACACAGAGAAACAGCTGAACTGTTTTCTGCGTATATTCTTAAAAACAATAAAATAAATAAAATTTAGGGAAGAGAGCTAATAACCCATCCAATTTTTAAAATTAAACAATAAACCTCTAATAAAATAAATTGGCATAATTAAGCCTAATATTAATGGAGCAAATCACGAGAGAGAAGGAGAAGGGAAGCAGACCTAGAACCTATTTTTCCCCCCACCATATAAAATAGGCTGATAATGAAAAAACAGGCCAAAGAAGTTCTTAGCAGCATGCCATCTGAGCTTTTATTTGCTAAAGTCAGGCTTCACAAATATGCTTAGAAGGCTATAAATTTCCAAGGAAGTACAGAGAATTCTCCTAAACCTGCCCTCACTCCTTGCTCTGGTTTTTGTCTGTTTTATTGTTTCTTTCCATTAGAGACTGAGAAAGAAATGCAGTCACTTCCTCCCCTCAGGTGCACACTGTTCTACCCCAGCGAGGACACACTGGTGACTCAGCGAGGGACACATGCTTTGGTCTCCTCACCTGTGCACCTCAATAACAGCCAGCCCCTCTCCGTCAGTGCAGACCTGCCTGTTGCTGTGACGCGAAATACAGCTTTCAATGGAGTTCCCTCACCAAGGTGGAAGGTCTGGTGGGCTACTTCTGAAAACCAGCCAGTGCAAAGCCTCTGCCACCAGTGGTCCAATCCATAGTCCCTCATGGGGATGGTAAAGGAGAGGGCAGTGTTTCAGTCCACTGTGTAAGGGTGCTCCATGACTGGGAGTAACCCAATGGCAGATAACAATCCAGGTGGAAGAGAACTCTGGAAGGGCCCAGGCCCACAATCTGATGAGGAATCCAGATGCAGCTCTCCCCTTCCAGCTCCACAAATGCTGGTGCCCCCTCTGGCGCTAAAGAAACCCTGCACCATGACTCTAAATGAGGTGAACATATCCTCTCCTCAGTTGTAACTTCTGCCACATAACTAGGGGATGAAGGAGGCCCAAAGGCTATCTTCTTGGAACCTGGCTGTGCCTGCACACCAAAGCAGCCTTTCCAAGGCCACTGAGAACAGGCTTGTGTAAACAAGCAGTATCATTTGCAAGCAGAGATGAAACATGCACGTTCCTCCTAAGCATTTTAAGTGGAAAAGAAAAACTCATTACACAAGTTAAACCATCATCTACATTCTTAAGTGTCCAAACAAACCTTCCCAGCAGCAGCCAGCATGAACTTCTATGGCTTTGAGTTCCTGGGGTGAGTCACAGAGGGGAAAGGGGGAGTCTTTTTAAATATACAGAGAGGGATCAAAGTGGCCAAGTAAGCTGGAGGCACGTGGGACTGTGCTCTGGGCGTAGCTGACTGGAGCCTGTCCAGGCTCTGGACTTCTGTGTGTCCGGCACTCTCAGGACACCTTTGGCAGAGTCGGTAGGAAGGACCAGGCTGGGCCTGCTCCTGATACTAGCAGCCCCCTAGCTTTGGAGAGCCTGTCTTTGCAACAAGTCAACATTCACTTAGCCTACAAACTGCCAGGCCTGAGGATGGAGATAATCGGCCTACAGACCACCTCACAGTCCTTCTTCTTCACATACATGTGCTCCCCTGAAAAGAAAAGATCTAGATATGCATTCAAGATGCTAAATGTCAACCCAAGAAGGGTCCCAAACAATGACAATAGGGGTGCTTCAGAGCACCCTATTGAAAGTGCTGATCATTCTTCCGGTCAAAATCATAACTACACTGTTGTTGGTGGTGCTGTTGTTGTTGTCAGATGTCTCCAGTTGATCTTGACTGATAGTGACCCCATGTGACAGACAGAGGAAAACAAATGTCTCATAAGGTTTCCTTGGGGTGTAATCCTTATGGGAGCGGATTGCCAGGCCTTTCTTCCATGGAGCCTGTGGGTAAGTTTGAACTGTCAACCTTACAGTTAGCAGCCAAAAATGTAACTGTCTGTGAACCAGACCTCCTGAAGCAACAATATTAGAAACTTGTTAGTGAAGTGGCCTGGGCCCTTCCCTTGACGGTCTAATTACATTTATCTGAGATCTGTACTTTTTTAACAGGTTCTTAAAGTTTTTAGGATGTTTTGTTTTGTTTCCACCGTAGGCAGGAAATGAGACAGTTACTCATGCTCACCAAGCTCAAAAAGGTCAGCCATAAGGAAGACCGTCCAAGGCCTGTTTACTGCAGATAACAAGGAAGGCACCCCACCAAAGTAGGAGTGAGGTGTCTTAGGCAAAGGTGCAAAGACAGTCATGCAGATGTCAGAGATTAGGAAAGAATGTGCACAACATTCTGGAAGCAATGAAGGGTGCCCTGGAGGAGTGTGAGATCAACACAGGACAGGCCTGGCTCAGAGTGAGGAGGATCTGGAGCATCAGGGACAGTGTGAGGATTTTAGCCAGTGGGCAAAAATGTGCTCCTAAAATTGTGTAGGTGGGAGCAGGAGAGTCTCAGAGAAAAAGAAGTTCCAGGCGAAGATGGGTAAGGGACTGTGAGAAAGCCCAGCAGCTACTGCAGTACTTCTAATAAGACAGTTTAATATCCCGCCCTGTCCTCACGACAGCTTGGTAGACTCAGCAAGGCAGACACAGAGAGAAAACCAGTAGACAAAGTGGTCAAACACTGGGAGGGGTTGCGGACGAAGTCAGATTGCTGAAGGTGTGTCCAGACACTGGTCACGGGCAAGTCTGTTGCCTGCACTCAAGTCTAGCTCCACAGGCTTACTGAGCACTTACTATGAGTGAAGAAGGAAAGACAAAGGTAAACTCCGGTCCAGTCCTTAAAGAACTCACCAATAAACTTTATTGCTATGAAGGGCCAGATAGTCAATACTTTCCAGCATTCTAGGCCATTTGCCCGATCTCTGTTACAATTGCGTCTATTCCTCACTTATGGAGCATCTCATTAAATGGCATTCCACATTTACAAAAGTACAAACAACTGGCAGCAACAAAGTGGAGACAGGAAAATGCTGGTTGTGATCGCTGTACAGTCACCTGGCTGGATTCTCAACAGTGTGACCGTTATGTATTGATATAATTTGACAAGTACTGATGTAATCATCCTCCATTTGTGATCTGATGGAGTCATATTCCATTTTCACATAACGCTGAATAAGCAAGGGATGGGCATACTCAATTTAACTGTCATAACATAAAAGAAACCATTGATAATATATAGACAAATGCAGGGATCTGTGTTCCAATAAAAATTTATAAAAACAGGCTGGATTTGACCTGCTGGCTGTAGTCTGAGAATCTGCGAGCTAGTGAGTAAAACACAAACTCCTGGGGACAAACAGTTCACAGGCAGATGTTGCATCTTCTACGCAAGACACCAAGCTGGCCGCACAGAAGCCGCACATATGCACACCGGCCAGAGGAGGATTGTGTGATGCTGCGATGCTGAGCAAGTTTCAGTAATTTGCAGATTAGGGTGGACAAGAGGGAAAAGAGCGAAAAAAGGGGGGAAAGGCCTGACGATCCACTTGCAAAAAAAAAAAAATCAGCCACTGGGAGTGGTCTGGACCACAAAAGGCCTGACTGACCACTGGTCACAGGACAGGACCAGGCAGCATTTTGTCTCACGGTTGACTGGTCCACCCTATGCTGGGGCTGACTCAAAAGCAGCTAACAGAACAACACTAACATGATGGCTTATAAAATGAGAATTATGTAATAAATAAAATATAAAATAACACTGGAGCACAGAGTAAAAAGAGAGCTCTCTGGTCCAGCCAGAGATGGCTGGGGAGGTGACATCTGAGCAGCACCAGTGACTCAGCCCCTCTAGATCTCTGCTGAAGTGATGGGGTTGGACAAGAAGCATGCTCACAGATCTTCCTGTTTGAGCCTTCTGTGACCTGCACGACCTGGGACACACATCCCAGAAGCTTTCCAACTCATCCATAACATGGGCTCTCCCACACTTCCCATGTCCATTTCTCTCATGTCCATTTTAAAATATCATTTGAAGGAATAAAAATTGTTAAATAATTCTTGAAGTTTAAACATACACACACACACACACACACACACACACACACACACACACACACAAACATTTCTATCATAAATTTCTTTATCTTCCTAAAAAAAATCCAGCTGTTTCCAAACAACAACAAGAAAAAAGACAAACTGATTCCAGCTCATTCTGGTGAGACTTCAAATGTTCTCCTTGACCAAGTGCTGGGCTAAAGGCTAACAGAGAACCTGGAAGAAAGTGAGGGAGGCCACACACCTTAGCTGCCTCCCCTGTGTTGGTGCCAGACAGGAAAACAGAACTAGAGCCATGGAGCCCAACAGCAACACTTCAAATGGTGCCAGCAGGCAGGAGTGTGGTCCAGGCAAATAAACACATTAAGACCGCCTGTGCAGTAGGGAGGTATCCAGGGCTCTGAGTGACTTCATCCAAGCCGGCCAAGGTCAACTCCAGTCACAGGCTTAGTCAGCCTCCTCTTCTAGGGGTTCAGCCTCTCCTAGCCAAGATACTCCTGGCACCAAGAGAACTGGACAAGGCCACATGTGAGGCCAAATGGCAAGAGGGTAAGGTAAACACACCCACAAAATCCATGGGAATGCAGCAAGATGGCTATGCATGGAGTCAATGCTCACTCTTGTTTAAGTCCCATCCTACTGAGACTTCATCTCCTCCACAAGCCATCCTGGATTCTGCTGGTTCACAGGACCCTGCTTCTCTTCTGAGCATCTAGAAAGATGGTTCTCAGGCTGGGGTCTCCAAGACCAGCGGTATGTGCATAATCTGGGAACTTGTAATTAAAAAGTCTTTAGCCTCACTCCAATCCTAGTAAATCAGAAACTCTGAAGGTGTCTTAATCAAGTTATCACTGACAACTATATGTGGAAGATTTTAGAGCACTAACTAGAATACACACTGTTGCTCCTCATGTCCCTATGCTGTTGGTGTTATGTATTGTCAAGTCGCTTGTGACTCATGGTGACCCTATGTACAACAGCTCTGAACCCTGCTGTATCCTAAGCTGATCTTACTATCTCTTAGACACCTATCCTCGTTACTCCAGTCACTGAGTCAATCCACCTCATCAAAGATCTTCCCCTCCTCCACCCTCCCAAGCATAATATCCCTCTCCAAGGAATAGTCGCTGTTTTCAACATGCCCACAGTATGTCAGAGAGAATTTCAGAATCTTTGCCTCCAAGGAGCAGCCTGGTTTAATCCTCTCTACGATGAATCTGTTTGTTTTCTTGGCAGTCCATGGTACATTCAATACTCTTCTCCAGCACCACAGATCAAAAGCGTCAATTCTCCTTCTTTTATCCCTGGTCATTGTTCAGCTTTCTGATGCATACACAGGAAAATGTTACCCTGTTCTCTTCTCTATGCTCATGACAATGTCATTACTTTCAACAGTCTATGTGAAACATCATTTCAGAGCCTGGGAACCTGTCTCATCAGTGCCCCCCTCACTTCACCCTCTCTACCCAGCATAAGTTCGTGTTCAGTTAATATCTCACCAAATTTAATGAGTTTTCAGTCCCATACATTATGACTTGGTAATAAAAATCACGGAATGCAAATGCTGCATCCTCTTCAGAGCTCGTTCAGCCAAGCCATCCCCACTGCTGTGCCAGTAACTACCTGCTCTGTATTATTTTTACTTTGGGCCCAATGCGTCTCTGAAGCCTCATCCAACATGCAGTGAATATTTACGGAGCCTGAGTGCCAGGCTTTCTTGTAGATGCCAGTTATGCATAATAAACCAGAAGGATCAAGATTCCTGCTCTAAGGAAACCAGCATTCCAGTTGAAAGAGATGCCCAATAAACAATAAGCAGAGAAAGTTCAGTTTAATTGTACAAAAACATCAAACAAACTCAGATTGAAGAATACTGTACAAAAATAGCTCAACAGTGTTCTTCTCAAATGTCAAGGTCATGAAAGTGAGGGAGATGAGAGGACCTGTGCACAGATTGGAGGACACCAAGGAGACCAGGTCACCATGAGTCAAAATCCACTCACAGCACTGAGAGGTTGGGGTTTGGAAGGAAGTGCAACCATGAAATGTAATGTGGGAGCCTAAGTTATATCTGGAAAAGAAAGGGCCCCTGAGTAGAAAAACTCCTGACATTTGGATAAAGCCTATAGTTAACAGTAGTAAGCCAATGATGAAAGAAGAAGTTAAGGCTGCTTTGAAGGAAATGGCAAAAAAATAATGCTCCAGGAATAGATGGTATACCAATTGACATATTTCAGTTAACAGATGCTGCCCTGGATGTGCTCACCAAGTTGTACCAAGAAATCTGGAGAACGACCACTTGGCCAACTGACTGGAAGAGATCCATATTTGGAATGGGAATTCCAAAGAAAAGTGACCCAACAGAGTGTGGAAACTACAGAACAATAGCATTGATTTCCCATGCAAGCAAGATTCTACTGAAGATTATCCAAAAACGACTGGAACAGTACATCAGCAGAGAACTGCCAGAAGTCCAGGCTGGGTTTAGAAGGGGTTGTGGCACTAGGGATATTGTAGCTGATGTTAGATGAATCTTAGCTGAAAGCTGGGAATACCAGAGGAATGTCTATCTGTGTTTCATTGACTACGCAAAGGCATTTGACTGTGTAGATCATAACAAACTATGGCTGACTCTGAGAAGAATGGGAATCCCAGAACACTTGATCGTTCTAATGCGAAACTTATACTTGGACCAGGAGGCAGTCGTCAGAACAGAGCAAGGGAACACTGCATGGTTCAAAATTGGGAAGGGCGTGCGTCAGGGATGTATCCTATCTCCATACCTTTTCAACATATATGCAGAACAGATTATCCGGCAGGCTGGGCTCTATGAGGAGAAATGTGGGGTCAAGATTGGTGGACGATTTATCAACAATCTGCTTTATGCGGATGATACAACCCTGCTTGCTGAAACTGAGGAGGACCTGAAGCTCCTGCTGCAGAGTGTCAAGGACTGCAGCCTACAATATGGACTGAGGCTCAATGTCAAGAAGACAAAGATTCTCACCACTGGACCAACTGGCAGCATCAGGATGGATGGTGAAAACATTGAGATTGTACACAGCTTTCGTTTGCTTGGCTCTGTAGTCAACAGTCTTGGCACCTGCAGCCAGGAAATTAAAAGGCGCATTGCCATGGGAAAGTCTGCTGTTAGGGACCTCTCCAAAGTACTGAAGAGCAATGGTATCTCTCTGGAGACTAAGGTGCGTCTGATACAGGCCATGGTCTACGCAATCACCTGTTATGCATCAGAGAGTTGGACAATGACCAAGGAGGATAGAAGGAGAATTGATGCCTTTGAGCTGTGGTGCTGGAGAAGAGTATTGAGAATACCATTGACTGCTAGGAAAACAAACGGATTTGTCCTGGAAAGGGTTAAACCGGGTGGCTCCTTGGAGGCAAGGATACTGAGGCTCCGTCTAACATACTTTGGACATGTTGTGAGGAGAGACAGGTCCTTGGAGAAGGACATCATGCTTGGGAGGGTGGAGGGACAGCGCAGGAGAGGAAGGCCCTCTATGAGGTGGATTGATTCAGTGACTGGGTTAATTGGGATGGGAGTGTCAGAGACAGTGCGACTGGCACAGGACAGAGCGGAGTTTAGGGCTGTTGTACATAGGGTCACTATAAGTCGCAAGCGACTCGACAGCACATAACAACAACAACAAGAAGCCAATGTTGCATTTTGGGGCTTGAGTATATAAACTCTGTGGTTACATAAAGTGTAAAGATTAGGAGAAGCTGCATGAAGAATACACAGGAACTTTATATTCATTTGCAACTTTTCTGTAAAACTGACACTGCCTCAAAGAAAGAAAATATAAAGATAAAATAAGCTACATTTAATAAGTAATTGTATAGTGTGTTGGAAGGCAATACATGCTTGAAAAGGCAAGTGAACCAGAAAAGAGAGATTTAAGCAGGAGGTGCCAATTGTATGTTGAAGGTGATGCGGGGGGAAGCTCTAGAGCCAGCAAAGGTCTCAACTTGGAGTTGGCGACAGCAGGCCAAGTCAGGCTCACCAGCATTTTTACCCACTCACTGGTCGTAGTTCTCTGTAGACTAGGCTTGGTGGCCCTTCCAACACTGACAGGTAAAGAGAGCAACCTTCAGTTTTCCAAGCCTCAGGGTCCTAAAGTTTCCTGAGTGCTCCCAGGTGGCTGGCTCCCCATTGGTAAGGGCAGTCAGAGAGAACAAGGTGGAACGGGGTGTTTTCCTTCATGTTTGCCATGCATTGTGGTGCTTCTCGTGTTGCCCAGTATGACAGTGGCAGAAATGGCCAACCAGGGCCACAGCTTTGTTCTAGATCCCACTCTATACATCCCAATCACAAGGTCAAGGGCGGTACTCCTCTTCTTTGTTTGTTCTGGAATAACCCTGGTTGTGTTCTATTGCCAGCAAACATTTGCAGTTCTACTTCCTGCTTGTCTTAGAGCCCAATCCTCTGAGTTCTTACCCCAATCGCTGTCCAAATTTGCCAAGAGCCTCAAGCAGCACACTTGGAGTAGGGTCGGCTTATGGGCAGAGAAAAGAGACACACAATTCCACTAAATTACTAAGGACCAATGTCCACCTGAAGTTCTGGGCTTCCAGCCTTTCCAAACACGTATTCTTAGACTCAGGGACATCACGCAGGTCTCTCCTCTCTCAGCATCATTGGTATTGACTATAAAATAGTGAAACTGGTGTTGGGGAATGTTGGAGAAGAAGGGAGGGCCTCTGGCCAAGACAGACCGCCTAAGGTCCAGATAAGTGCAAGCTTCCCAACGGCCTTTAATACGGGGTAGAGAAAATTCCCGTGTGTGGCTATACCACCTTTGAGAAAGCTCACCACCTGGGAATACGGCTGCCGCGTCTGTTGAGCTGGGAGTGGTCAGTGCAAGGCTGAGGTTCTCCTAACCAATACACATGTCCCACCTCTGTAAGCCCACTCTATCCTGTCTTTTTGTTTACACGCTTGTATATATAAGTGCACTGCAGTCCCCAGTAAAATTGAGCTGGATTGACTCTCTGATCCTCACCTGGAGTGGTGTATCTCGGTCATGCTTACCCCCATCAGGGTGTCACTGTTAAGATGCCAGCGACTGACAGCGACAAACTGGCTTTGTTCATCTTCAATGTTCATCCTAGATTGAACATCCCATGGCCAGTGACACATCACATGAAATATGGCAATTGTAGCTTCCAAGTTAAACAGAGCAATGGAGAGCTCTATGGGCTCCTACCCCACATGAATCACCAGGATTACAAAAGACAACTGTTACTATTAGTATGCTTTTAGTACCTTAGATAGCAAAGTGTTCTTCTGCTTCCAAACTACTTTCATGACCATGATCTTGTGTCATTTTCAGAAGAATCACTAAGGAGAGGCAGAATAATATTATTTCTTTTGCAAAGATGAGAACACAAATCTATTGATCATTCATCAAAGACTGAGAGTTAAGCCCTAAACATTAATCTCTTTATTCTTCATTTTCTTTCTGTTTTCTTGCTGCTGTCGTTGCCCCCACAATGAGCCATTAAACCACTTCTGAATAGCCTTCGTAGGTTTTGACTAAGTTAGCAGGGAACTCCAGTGGCCTAGTGGCAAAATGCTGTGCTGCAATCCCACTGCAATCCTGAAGACAAGTAGTTCAAATCCACCAGTTGCTCCTCGAAAGAAGGATGGACAATCTTCTCCTGTGCAATTAACTGCATCTGAAAACCAGAGGGTCAGCTATGGGTCAGTTCTGACTGAGACTCAGTGGTACATAACAACAACAACAGTTTAAGCTTCTGTACATTACAGAAACCCAGGTGTCCTCCCTGGAGGGGAAAGAATCAAACACACCCCCAGATACCTGAGTTCATCCAATGGGTTCCTAGAAGCCTAGTCTTTGGCTAGAGGGCAAGCAGCAACACCCCACACTTGCTTCCCTGCTGCTAGAGAATAGCACACATTTTGAGATCTCAGTTCCTGGCTGATTTCACTGTAGCATCAGTTTTTAAATACTTAAGCATAATGGGAGTACAGGAAAGAAAGCCCCAATTTCAATGCTAGTGTCCTGTGCTGATGGAAAGAAAGAAACAGCGGCCAAAGTCAAAGTGAAGAAGACTTCCTCTGATGCTCCACAGTGGTCTGTGCGGTTCTGTCCCACCTGCGCCCTTGGCTGAGAGTTCTTACTCCAGCAGCACCGTCATCCTCCTCCACGCAGCTCCTGCTAACTACCTATTACCATGCACCAGGGCTAAGGCCACCCTCCAGCCAGGTGCAAGTTTCCCCTAAACCCTCTCCCATACCCACCATACAGGGAGACAGGCCCAGTCTTGACCAGAGTGGGTGTCCACCCTCCTACCATGTCAGAAGAGTGTTAGCTGGGTGACAGCTCTCACGGGATGAGACTCCCCATCCTTCCCTCACAGAGCTACTAACAAATGCAAGCCTCCAGAGAGAGAGATGCCATGTGGTTTAGCAGTGCAACTCTGGGGGGTAAAAAACTGGATAAATAAAGTATGGGACGTGCATACAGTGGACTATTACTCAGTTGTGAACAGACATGAGTCCTGATAAATACTATACCATGAGCAAACCTTGAAAATACTATGCTGAGTGATGTCAGCCAGTCACAAAGGCACAAATATTGTATGATCCCACTTCTATTAAATATCTAAAGCAGGAACATGGACAGAGCTTATTAGTGGTTGCCAGAGCCAGGCAGGAGAGGGAATTGGGAGGGGGAGCATTGGAACACTGGCTTTCTGCTGCTGTTGTCACTCTTTGCCACTGAATCAAATTCAACTCATGTCATCTCACATGGGGATGAAAATGTTGGAAACAAATACTAATGATGGCAGTACACCATGGTGGACATAACTGATGTCACAGATTTGTATATGTAAAAATGGCTGAAAGGGCAAATGTTTTGTTGTATGTATTTCACCATCATAAAAATCCTAAAAACCACTTGCCTCAGCTCCCTTACAGATTGGTTGTGATGAAATGAAATTACATTTGAGAAGACACCCTGAAAACTTGCAAACAATGTGATGCTAAGAGACTGCAGAACCCCTGGGGCCAGGCTGATGCCTGTGACACAGAGGCCCTGCATGTCCCAGCCTGCCTCGCGGGGACGTGGACAGAGGGATGTATCTGGACAATGGGGTGTGGGCTGAGCGTCTGGCCCATCAAACCTCCCACACAATATATTCCCCTCACTCTTGCTTTTTACCAGCTGAAGTCTTAGTGAAGGACTCTGGGGCCTAGAAAGGAAAGAGCCACAGACATGAGCCTGGACCCTTGCTTGGAGAGGGCGGCCCTCGTCATCTACTCCATGAAGAACACCCACACTGCTTTGTAATGAAAACACACTTCTGTCATGCTGATGTACCAAACCTGGGGGCTGTTTTCTCAGTCAGTACAGTTAGAACATGGTAGATGCAGGGAAGCTGTCAGCTACCATCAAGCTGGCCCCCAACTCACCACTACTCCACACACAATGGCACAAAACGCTGCCCACCCCTGTAACCTCCTCCCATGACTGACTGTCACAGGCCACTCTGCTGACCTCAGCTCTGCCCAGGAAGCCTGCTCCCTCACCTATGCCTGCCCAAGACAGGGTACTGTAGAAGCAGAAGGGACTGCACAGCTGTCAGCTGGTGTGGGGCCCCAAGGACTTCAACAATGTGAGACCCCAGATGAGAGCTCCTTCTGACCACAAGTCAGCCTGTCCCAGGCTGTGTCACTTCAGACCCCACTTCCAATCCCCCTGGCGACCTGGTATCCTGGCAACTCAGGGAAACCATATCCCATCTACCCGGCTGGTCAGTAAAACACTATGCCACGGAGCTTGCATCCTCTGTACACATGTGGTCTGCAGGCAGGGACCCTATCAGGGACCCTGACATTTGTGACAACCAGAACATTATCCTTAAAGTGAAAAGCGGTCACACAGTAGTTTGTGTTTTTTTAACCAGTATTATAACTTCAAAGTGGTTCATTAGAGGATAGTACATAAGGAGTAGGTGTGTTTCCTCACACCAACAAGGGACTTTAAAAGGCAGCTTTAATAAAAGTGTGTGTAGGCTATGGGATAACAGAGCTCAACAGTTCTGCTCTATCTGTACCTGTTTCAAGGAACAGCCAGAGGCACACACTTGTCAAAATGCAACAGTGTTCCACAGTTTGTCACTAAGGCTCACCTCCTTCTCTCAGACACACAGATATTTTACTCCTAATGATAAAGACCGTGTATAGATCCACCTCTCACTCATCAGGCAGAGTGGGCTATCGGATCAAGTGTCAAACGGCCTCAGAATGTGGTAATGTGGACAAGTCACAGCCAAGGTGTTTAAAAAAGCAAAACACCTTCTCCTCTACCACACTCAAGTTGTTTAAAAAAGAAAAACACCTTCTCATCCTCCAAGAAAAAAGAGGAAGAAGGATTGAAAAGGATTTGGAAGACAGTCCTTGGTCATAAAACAGAAGTATCTCTTCAAAC
Source organism: Elephantulus edwardii (assembly GCF_000299155.1). Lineage (NCBI taxonomy): Eukaryota > Metazoa > Chordata > Mammalia > Macroscelidea > Macroscelididae > Elephantulus > Elephantulus edwardii. The sequence goes on along the minus strand of NW_006399808.1, from coordinate 3,878,666 downwards.
AGCTAAACAGATGTTTTCTCTTACTCATCAGAAACAAAAATGAAATCGCAACGAGACATAACATCTCATTAAATCAGTTTGAAAAAAAAAATAAATTGTGTGACGAGCCTCGGTGTTGGAGAAGATTGGGGCAGAAGGCACTGGACAATCAGACCAGGTTCCCTTGCAAGGTCACTTTCACATTATCTAGCAATCTTGAAATGGCAAATCCTTTTGATTTAACAACTGCACTTCTAGAAATCTACCCAATAGATACACATATGTGAAAAGACCCAGGTACAAGATTATTCACTGTTTACACGGCAGCAGATGGGAAACAGCCTAAATGTCCAGCAGTACAAATCACGCAGAACAGACGGCTATTAAAGAGATGAAAAGTTCAACATTTACGTGGCCTCACTCCCCAGCCACCTGAGTGGTGAAAGACTACCACACCTTCCTTCTGCACACTGATCCACCCAGGCAAACCCCGTCCACCACCATTTCACTCGGGTTCACATGCCCACAAGGCAGGTTAAAGCCTTATTTATTCTTAAGAAGCTACCAGAAATGACTCCATATCTGACAAGGTGTGAAGCTGCTTCTGTGCAGCTTTTAGGTGTTGTACTTATTTTCAGCATATGGAAAATTAGCTGTAATGCAAACAACACAGCAGCAGCTGTGTTTTCATCTTCTTCGGTACCTTGACGTCACGACCATCAAACACAAGCTCAAAAAAAAAAGAGCAGCTGATATTGTTCTCAGCGGTGCGCTCCAAAGGCCCACACTCTCCCAACAGACGAAATTCTAGCGTCTTCCCTTTCTGGAGGTGTGATTTTTCTCCTTTGCAAAAATGCTATTTCTCTCCTTGGGAGCCAAGTCAGGTATCTGGGATTTGGAATAAGATTCGGTAAAGAAAACCATCCACAACCTTTCTAGAGAAGATTCTAAAATTGTCTATTGATACTTGTTTTTGGTATGTGCAATCGAGTCATTTGAGACTCTTGGCGACCCTATGTACAAGAGCCCTAAATGCCGTTCTATCCTGTGCCAACCTTGCCATCTCAAATGCACTTATTCCCACCGCTTCAGTCACAGAATTGATCCATCTCATCGAAGATCTTCCTCTCCTGCACTGTCCCTCCACTCTCTCAAACATGATGTCCCTCTCCAAGGACCAGTCCCTCCTTGCAACATGCCCAAAATATGTCAGATGAAGGTTAAAAAAAAATCAACAAAAAAGAAAAGCCACTTGATCACAGACAGACACAGACACACACAAAGACACAGGCACACACATAAACAAAGCAAAAAGCTCACGCAAAGGTTAAAAAAAAATCAACAACCAAAAAACCCTCCTTAACCAAAAAACTGCACTCTATACATGTTGATTGACAGGGCCGGAACAGAAGACGTCACACACAGGAAGGGTTGGTACAGCACCGTTGAAATGGGGAGAGAGACAGAAACCTGTTAGCAATCTAAATGTCCATCTGAAGAGCACGTCCGAGTAAATGACATTGCCTCTACATCATCGATACTTGGCAACTGTTTGAAAATGAAATCTGTATTTATGAGTCCAAAGGAGTGTCCCTGAAATATTATTAAATAAGAAAAGTAAGTTGCAAAAGAAAATATTATATCATACAATCTCATATTTATTGAACAAAAAGATTCCACAAAACGCTTAATAGCCCTTCCTAGTTTGCCCTCCTCTGGCCCATTTCCCCCTGCTTCAGTGTTAATTCTCTGCTTCTCTTCCCGAATGAGGGAGCTACGGCAGCCTAGAGGGTAGACAGCTGTACTGCTAACCCAAACAGACCACCTCTCTTGAAGTTCAAATCCATCAGCAGCTGCTCCCGAGCAACGTACAGCCTCAGAAACAGTAATGAATCACAGAGTTGCAATCAGTTCCACCACAATCAAGAATGAGATGAGACCATCTGAGCTTTCTTGTCATGAGAGGGCATGTTACAACTCACAGTGCTGCCTCAGGGCCTTTGCACATCCACTCGGTGCTGCAAGCCCAGAGATCTGAGGGTGTTCTGTAGGCCTCTGAACAAAACTGATATTCTTAGTGCCTTCTACTTTGACTCCTCAAAAAAGAGAATGGACTTTTCCACTTCTACTTTTCTGTACTTTGCTAGTGACTGGTATATCAGACACCTAACTATGACCTAGTCCATCAAGAACGAGAGTTCATGTGGACGAGGATCTCTCTCCCTTGGCGCCTGCAGTATTCACAGCCCTGAGCACAAAGCAGATACAGAAACATACTGATTGAACGGATACATGCAGATCTGGACATGAGGCTGGAGAGGTAAGTGGAAGCACATACACTAGGCTATGAAACTGGGGGATGGAGTGTCATCAAAGTAAACAGTGAAAAAGACCACTTTTTTAAAAAAGTTTTTTTTATTATTATTATCAATTGTAATGAAAATTTACAGACTTTGGATTTGCATTCATTCATTGTTTCACTTTTCTCCCTGCCCACCCCTCTTCCCCTAGTGCAATCTTCTCTTTGAAAAGTAAAAGAAAAATTTTTTCATTGTTTATACAATTCCTCCCCTCAGGTCCACCCCACTATGCAGCATTCGCTCTGGGCTCCTGTCATGACAATAATACCTAATCACATGTCCCTTTTAAACAGTTTTCATCCTCACCTGTTTCAATGCAGTATACCTTATTTATCCCATCTGAAAAAGACCACTTTTTCAAAAGTGAAAAGGACCTTTTGTTCTACATTATTACTCCACCTGTTACAGTGGACACAATTTTTTTTTTTACTGTTTTAAAGATGCATTAATTAACTAAAAGGGGGAAATGTAACTTGGACAAAGAAGTGTGTGGGGAGTGGATGAGCCATAACGAAGGCAGCAGGAACACAGACCACTTCCAACAACTGTGACTCACTCCTGCCTCCGTGATCCAGAAGAAGCCCTCCTAACACACCTCCTGGCATGAGGCACAATGGCCATATTAGGAAGACTAAGCTGCTGCTCATAAATGGAATTGTAGAGCACTTTCTAACCCAAATATGTTTGTAGACTGTTCCTGCCACCATACTCTGCCACTCTAGGGATGGACAGTAATCAATCGACTGGACAAGGCAAGTGGTGGAGACTGTCAGGTCTGAAGCAGGTGGATCAAGAGCAGCCAAGAGGAAGGAGCATGAAACATCAAGGTCAAGTCCCAGCTCTGTCTCCGAATCACTGTGTGACCTTTCAAGGTCATTTCAGCCTCTCAGAGTTCTAATGAGCAAACTCTGTACAGCAAAAGTGAGACAGGAACCAGTGGAATCAAGTCTGGATTCCAAAATCTGCATACAGAAAAATGGGTTGCCTCAACTCCATTTTCTAATCCATTGCTCTCAACAAACTTCCATATCTGACTTTTGGTCACCTTGTTAAATTCTTTTGCTTTTAATACATTTTAAATTCAAAGTCTAGGATGATCTACTGATAGGTGGTTGGACGAGTAAATGACGATGCCCTTATCCCTTCCTTCCCACTGCTCACGTCTCTCCAGTCTTCCTCTGCCTTCACTGCACCGACTCTAATCAAGTGAGTTTCTTGTCTAATTCTTAACTTGGAGGAAATGTATCCTTGTTTGTCTATTAATTGCAACCGATGTAAAATACAAACATAAAAATATTTTATATAGATTTTAGTAGGTATCTTTCATCAAATTTAAGAAAGTACTTCCTGTACCTAGTTTGCTTTGTATTTTTTTTTAATTTGGTTTTTTTTTCCCTTAACGTGTCAATCTAATTACACTGAATCCTATTTCGCAAGCACTGAAGTCTTCACATGGCCTTTGTCCTTTTAATCTGTTTTGCTAAAGGACTTGGATGCCTCTAGCCAAATATTGACATTCAGGGTCAAGCAGAACAAGACCTGTGATTCTGGACATAATGTCATTCTAAACAGTTGCCAGGGCTCCCAGAACCGTACCTGCCTTCATATGTACGAAAAAGACGTTTCACTGTGTGAACCACAACAAACTGTGGCTAACTCTGAGAAAAACGGTAATCTCAGAACATCTGATGATGCCTATGCGAAACCTAAACTTGGACCAGGAGGCAGTCATCAGGACTGAGCAAGGAAATACTGTATGGAACAAAGTTAGGAAGGGTATGTGCCAGGGATGTGTCCTATCTCCATACCTTTTCAATCTATATGCAAAACAGATCATCCAGAAGCCTGGGCTCTATGAGGAGAAATGTGGCATCAGGACTGGAGGAAGATTCATCAACAACTTGCTTATGCAGATGACACAACTCTGCTTGCCGAAACTGAAGAGGACCTGAAGCCCTTGCTACAGAAGGTCAAGGACTGCAGTTTTCAATATGGATTGAAGGTTAACATCAAGAAAACAAAGATTCTCACCATTGGGCCAATTGGCAGCATCATGATAGAAAATGAAAAGACTGAGATTGTTTACAGCTTTAGTTTGCTTGGCTCCACAATCAACATTCTTGGCACCAGGAGCCAGGAAATTAAAAGACAAATTGCACTGGGAAAGTCCGCTGTCAGCGAACTCTCCAGAGTACTGAAGAGCAATGATGTCCGTCTGGAGACAAAGGTGCACCTAAAACAGGCCATGACTCTGCAATTACTTGCTATGCATCAGAAATATGGACAATGACTAGGGATGAGAGAAGGAGAACTGATGCCTTTGAGCTGTGGTGCTGGAGAAGAGTACTGAATATACCATGGACCCCTAGAGAACAAACAGGTTCATCCTAGAGAGGGTGACACCAGGCTGCTCCTTGGAGGCAAGGTAGCTCTGTATGACCTACTTTGGACATCTTGCAAGGAGGGACCAGTCCCTGGAGAAGGACAGTTCATGCTTGGGAGGATGGAGGGACAGCACAAGAGAGGAAGACCATCGATGAGTTTAATTGATTCAGTGATGGTGGTTATGAAGGTAGGTGTGTCAGAGACAATAAGATTTGCCCAGAATAAAGCAGGGTTCAGGGCTATTGTACATAGGTTCGCAGGTGACTCGATGACACATAACAACTCCTTCAACTGTCGCTCCTCTATCTCCATCCTAAACTCCAGCTGGTCACTGAAAAGTCACCATGTTCACTTGTACAAAGAGGACAGCAAGGCAAGGGCAAGTTCATTGGCAACCCACCTCTATTATCATGAAAGAGAATCCCAAGCACCTATGGCAGTAAGTGAACACAACATGGTTTATTATTGTGATGTAAACACTTCACCATTCACCTCAACCTATTCTGAGAGTTACTTGAAGCTTTTCCAAAATGGAACATTAGCAGTCGGTAAGTTCCCAGTCCCAGGGACACTGAAACGGAAGAGAAACTGCACCACAGCATTTTTACGGAGGATATTTCTGCATGAGATGAAGAGTGAACCAGAGCTTCTCCACCTGTGAATGAGTGTAATGAGACCAATTAAAAGGCCTGGGTGGAGGAAGTGGTGGCCAAGAGCAAAGGGCAGGAGGAAGGAGCCATTTTTGCATTCTGCAGCCTCATGGACATTTCCTCACTTGGTCCCCACAAGAGTCATTGTAGATATTAGTCTACAACGGCAAGGTACGTTATTTTTTTTAAAAAAATCTTTCACATACCCTACCCTCCTACGTAACATGGGACAAGGTAATGGAAGCCAGTTTACATCAAGAGCCCAAATCGAGTCCTACTCACACCACCACTCCGCTCTGCCTTCCACTAACAGACAAAAAGCTGCTTGTTCCATGGCCTAACACAGTGACAGTCACATAATGAATGGACACTTAAGGATTCAGACCAGACTGTGATGGTCAAAGGGGCCTCCCACTGAGCAAAGGCAATTTTCTCATCTCCGAAGCACAGGAGTGCCTCTATCCTGGCCCTTCATGCTTCACCAAGGTCAGACTGCATGGCGTTGACAGTCAGCCCTCTCCACATTTCCAAAATTATTTCAGAAACATGATCTCATTTGAGCTTCACACCCCTGAGCAGCAGAACTTAACAGAGAAGGCAGCCATGGCTCAGAGATTAACGTTGTAAGGTGCCTTCCCAGCATGCACATGGGTGTGGACACCAGGCAGCATCGCCATCTACATCCCCTCCAGAACCCATGGGTGAAAACAAGGATGATTTCGAAACCACCATCACAAGGAGATACAATGAAGCTTATCTTCAGTTGAAGCCCCAGACCTTTAATGTTGGTTGGTATGTGGTCACCGAAAACCAGCAGCCATGGAGTAATTTTTTATCAACTGGACCCTTGCTCCAAAGAGTTCTCAGCACCTGGCTTTTCAAAGTATTTGTTAGGCTTTTCTTCTGAGATGGCTCAGAACACCCCAGTTTCCAATCTTTCCATTAGCAGCCTGCTGTATTAGCTCCTTGCCCCACTCAAGCACTCCATAAATGTGTGGTGAGGTGAATCAGGAAGTAGGCAGTACCTCACGCAGCCAACTGAGCATACACGAAGCCATCATCTTAGATTCAGACCTTGGAACTTCTACACATTTGGATGTGTAGGGAATACTCTCCTTTCATGATCTAGGAACCACAGTATCTACTGGCTCCTTCTCTCAGCCCCGAGATGTCGTAGCTTCTTCATCTGGTTTCAATACAAGGATCAGCAGGACACTGGCGGTCCGAGCCTCGATGGTCTAGTTATCAGTCAAAGTCATCAGCACAGTGATAGCACCACCTCTTCTCCACCTGGGATCAAGAAAGCACTGAGACACTAGTGGCTCAGCCAAGAGCCCTGTGCACCTGAAGGGAACCAATCAGCCTTGAAGGATGCAGACAAGGGCAAGCTGGTCAAGAGATGTAACCAGTTATTTGGACGAAGAGACAAAAAGGTACCTGGTGCGGTTGAGACAGCGGTGAGCCCTGAACAAGGGACACAGCAGGAACCCAGCACCTGCTCTTTTACTTTTGTTTTTATTATCAAGTGCATCGAGTCGCAGGCGACTCATAGTGACCCTGTGAAGGAGAGTCCTCAACGCTTGGGTGTCTATCATCCTCTCTCCAGGTTCATTGTGTTTCTGGAGGCAAGCTATTACGGAAGTGGATGCCATTCCTCCTTCCAAGCTCTTTTACTTACTAGAGGATAATCTGCTACCCAAGGAAGTAAGCTTGCCTCTCATCAAAACTACACTGTACTTTGGAGCAGGGGAAACAGGGCAGGTCCTGAAGCCATCCTTACACATGTCCCTCCCCTGGGTGGCAGGAGGGATCTTCCAAGTGTATTCCAATGTGTGGCACACACAAAGTTCACCAATATTGGCAGCAAAATTTGATGGCAGCTATTTCATGCCTCCAACCAAGGTGAAGCCTGTGGTGGTAGAGACAGGTACCAACACTGAGGTTCTGGGCGTATCTCTAACTTGTTGCCATGCTGCTTAGGGAATCTCTTCTTTGGGATCAGCTGCCTATATATGATGTAGACAGAATGCCGAGTGTAAAGACAGGGTGCCACTACTGAAGCATGACCTAGAAATCAGAGAGGCCACAGATTTACCACTTAATTCCATTTACATAAAATTCCTACAATGGCAAACGCTTGCCAGCAGCTTGGAAAACTAGTGGCTGGGTGTAACTGATGACTGTTGGGGTCATCAGTTTCTTTTTGAGGTCATGAGAATGTTCTAGAATGAAGTAGCTGTGATGGTGGCGCAGTGGCCAAGGGCTCAGCTTCTAGCCATCCAAGTCAGCAGTTGAAACCCCCGTAACCCCTAGAGAGAGTGTGGCTGTCTGCTCTGTAAAGGTCTCCGGCCTTGGAAACCTACAGCTTTGGCGGTTCTGCTCCATCCTGCAAGGTCACATGAGTACGAATCAATGTGACGGCAGTGGGTTTGCTCTTCGGTTAGAGCTGATTCGAAGCTACTTTAAAAGAGTGAACTTCATGGTATGTGAATGCTATCTCACTAAAGCTATTATTTAAAAAAAATGATGGTGAGAGAAAGACTATGAGGGAACCAAGGCCAGCAACGTACTTCTCTCCTCCACCTCTTACCATTCACTGTCCCTGAACAAGGTCTCCCTGTCTCCAGTGGTCCTACAATAAAGGCACCAGAACCCTCCGTATCCTACACATGCAGAGCCATTGGCTCCTCCTAAGGAGCCCTTGTGGTATAGTGCATAACTTGTCAGGCTGCTAACCATAAGGACAGCAGTTCAAATCCACCAATCATTCCACAAAGGATAGCAGTCTCCTCTCCCAGAGATTTACAGCTTTGGAAATCTGAGAAAGAGGGCGGGGGTCATTAATGCAGTTGGAACTGACTCAACTGCAATGGATCTGGTTTTCTGGCTTTGGGTCTCTGATGCCAAGCATCCGCCCTCCTCGCTCACATGCCCCAGTCAGGAGACTCAACAACCAAAGCAAGCATGGGAAGATTATCCAAACATTCCCAGGAAACACCTCTGGGAATAGCCATTCATCTGGGAGAAGAGAGCAGGCTGCTTCTGTGGCAACCAGGACTGAAAGCGCCCCATGGGGAAGGAGGTGAAATCAGACAGCCTGCCACCTTCCTTCCTTCCAGGGTGCTGGAGCTGAGAGGGAGGAGCCCATAAGCGCCACAGCCTCACACTGTCCTTGGTGCTTCTGAGCCCCGTGGAGGGAGGGGTACCAGGGCGACAGGCACAATGGCCTTCAGAGGAAACCAAATCAGGCATAAAAACTGCTAGAGGTTCCATTAGCAAGAGAGAGCAGAAAATAGGGCTTCCACATCCCCATGCTGCCCTCAGGGCCCCTCATCCTGCTAAAAATAAAGCAACTGGCAGTGGTATTTCTAATGCCAGAGTTCTCAGGATCCCCACAGAGCTGGTCTGCTCCGGGCATCACCACCCCCCTCAGCCACCTCGGCCATGAATTTCTGTGACAGTCAGGGCAGCAAGGAGCCCAGGGCTGAACAGAATGTTTCTACCGATGACGAGGCTGGGGTATATTTCCTTCCGAGGACCCAGGTCAAGGATGGGTGCGGGCCATGAGAACTGAGTGCTCGGATGAGTGTCATGTCCCCACAGAACATGCACACCATCTGCTCCACTGTGTGTGCATGTACACTTGTGTGTCAGAAGTGCAGAAGGACACAGACCCATTCACATGACCGGGCACCACACTCGGCACCTTCTGGGGTCCTGGCAGCATCTCAACAAAGCAGCTGGAAGAGAAGCAGCTGGGCCAGTCACCCAGGTTGAGATTCCGCTCCATCCCCACCTCATAACTACCAGGTAGAGCCACCATCACACAGTCCAGAGTCTCTTTTCTCCAGTTTGCCCCATATTCTTTCTTGGTGGAGAAATGCTATGTCTAGAGTGAGAACGAGTCTTGATAACTGTGAATAAGGATTCAGGACTTGGGCTGCCTGGGTTCAGGTCGCAACTCTGCCACATAGTAGCTGTGTGGCCAGTTCCTTGGTCTCAGTACCCTCTTTTGTACGATGAGAACAGTAACTTTTCCTAACTTCCAGGACAGTGCCTGACACGACACGAGGGCCACCATAAAAAAATGCTGCAGAGGGGGTGGTTTAAAGAAGAGACCCTTGTCTCAGTTTTGTAGGTTGTTGTGTTGTTGATTCTAAGTTCTATCGAGTCAACTATGACTCAAAGTGACCCAATGAAGAACAGATCTGAGCCTCGCCCTATCCCATCCCATCCTCCAGCTAGAGTCACTTTTTTTTTTTTTTTTTTTTTTTTTTTTTTTTTAGAGTCACTATTAAAACCAACCCTGTTGAGGTTTTCCTCTCTCTGACCGTTCACAGCATGATGTCCTTTCCCAAGAACTGGCCCCGCCCGGCAATATGGTCAGAATACGCGAGAGCCAGTTTTACCACCCTTGCCTCTCACGAGCATACGGGCTGCACTTCTCCCAAACCCTGCCTGTCCTTCTGGCAGTCTGTGAGACAGTCAGGACCCTTTTCCAACATCGCAGTTCAAGGCAATTCATCAATCAAGCCTTCAATCTTCCAAAGTCATTGTCCAACTGTCAGGAGCACAGGAAGCAACTGAAAATATCATACATTGGAGCAGGTGCACCTTAGTCAACAAACTGGCATCTTTGCTCTTTAGCACGTTGGAGAGATCCTTCACAACGGATTTTCCCAATGCAACATATCTTTTCTTTTTTTTATTTTCATGTTTTATTTTTAAACATTTTAGACATATATTTTACATTCTTTTTAATGAAAGTTTACAGAGAACATGGATTTCCATTCATTCATTGTTGCAACATTTTCCTCCCTGCTCACCCCTCCCCTCAATTCGCTTTTCTCTTTGAAAAAAAAATCCTTTCATTGTTATACAATCCCCCCAATCCACTTTACTATGCAGCTCTTCTTCTGACTGTTGGCATACAAATAATACCTAATCATATATTCCATTTAAGCAGTTCTTTTAATTTCTTAACTGTTATTACCATGAGTGTTGATACTGGATCCAAGTAAAATGAAATAGTTGACAACATTAATTTTTTTTTTTCTATCATGATGTTGTCTATTGGTCCAATGGGGAGGGTTTTTGTTTTCTTGGTGGTGAGATATAACCCATACTGAAGGCTGTAGTGTTTGATCCTCTGCAGCAACTGCTCCAAGTCTTCTTCACTTTCTGCAAGCAAGTTTATGTCATCTGTATAGCAGGCTGTTGATGAGTCTTACTCCGAACCTGATGACACATTCTTCTTCACAGAGTCCAGCTTCAGAAATTATTTGCTCTGCGTACACACTGAACAGGTATGAAGAAAAGATACAAACCTGAAACACATCTTTCCTGACTTAATATCATGTATTGTTCCCTTGTTCTTTTTGGATAACATCTTCTTGGTCTATGTATAAGTCTCTTACGAGTATAGTTAGGTGTTCTAGGCTCCCATTCTTCTCACTATTAGCCATCATTAGCTATGATAATTTTGTTATGAAAAACAGCCTTTGCATCATTAATAAAGCACAATATGTTTTGAAGATTAGGAGTCTGAATTCAGAGCAGAGGCAAACTAGCGGGCCTATTCAAGTGCTTGCTCGCTCACTGGCTTGCTCTTTTACAAGATATATACCTCCTTCTGCTTCTATAGTTCCAGTGTTTCTTGGCTACTTATATATGTATGTGTGGACTGAACAGAAGAAAAAATAATACACATATATAGTATATGTATGTCTGTGTGATACATACACTGAAATGTGCATTATTTATATAAATCAATCTATTTTACTTGTAAATATAAAAACATTTATATATAAATATAAATATGTTGTGATTACATATACACACAAACATATACACAAACAACATACATATGTTGGAATTTGTAAGGTATCAGGGCTGATAAGGGATAGATCAGCAGTTCAAATTCACCACAGTCACTCCCAGGAGAAAGACAGGCAATCTCTTCCTGTAAATATTTACAGCCTCAGAAACCCAACAGCGGTTTTCTGTCAGTTGGAAGGTACTCAACAGCAATAGGTTTGTTTGGTTTTACACCTATGGAAATAGTTCCATTTGGAAAGAGAGGGGTTTTGTTATGTAAATGAGGCCATATCAGTGAGTCTTAAGCCAATCACGTCTGGGTATAAAGGAGCATATTCAGGACAAGGAATCACAGATGGAGGAAGACAAAGGCCAGGAATGAGGGACAGAAGCTGGAAAGAGAGCGGGGCTTTGCTCAGAGCCCACAGAGAGAACTCCTCCCCTGGAGCCAGTGCTCTGAATTGGGGCTTCTAGACAGTGAGAAGAAAATTTTCTCCTCATTAAAGCCACCCACGTGTGGCATTTCAGTGGTAACAGCACTGATAACTAAGACAGCACCTGTCTTTCCCTGAGAGTGTCTCATTCTCGTCTGCTCTTTCTATAAAACATTCAGAGAGGAGCCCCAGTGGCTTAGTGGGAAAGAGCTACACTGCCAACCCAAAGGCAAGTGGTTTGAATCTACCAGTTGCTCCAAGGAGAAAGACAGGCAGCCTTTTCCTAAGAAGAAAGGTGGGCAATCTCCTTTCGTGCAATTTACAGCTTCTGAAAATCACTGGAGGGTGAGCTATGAGGCAATTCCAACTGGACAGCTCGTAACAACAACACTCAGAAGGGAATGGGTTTGGGCCCACTTTGTCTGTTATGCACTGAGTTGCATCTCCCAAAGTTATGCTGAAGCCCTAAATCCTGAACCTGTGAATAAGATCTGCTGGAAAGAAAACTCATATGTATCCCTCCAGAGAAGCTGCTGGCATTTGGGACCAGGCAGCCCTTCTCATGCAGGGCACCCTGGGGGATGCTTACGCTTCCTGGTCCTCAGTACACCCCAAGTCTAAAACACCAAAGCAATGCAGAAGAGAGCAGAACTCAAACCAAGATTTGCCTTACACTAACCCCATGCCTGCTAATCTTCCAACACTATGCTGCCTCCTGCAATACTTTAATAGGTTTACAGTTCAGTTCAGGAGATTGTTCCCATGTATCTGAAAAAAAAAAAAACACCACAGGGGAGCCTTTCTTGTCAAGGACAGTGGGGAACAGGAAAAATAGGGAAAAGGAAAAACAGAAAAGGCAGCCTCTTCAAAATACAATCAGCATGCACAATATTAAATTAGTGGGGTTTTGAAAGCCCCTAAAATCTCCTCAGGTCTTGCGAGATGAATTTCTGTGAGGCACAAGGTTAGAGAGCACACCCACCTACTGGACGTCAAGGTGCAAAATGTCTTCCCGACTTCCTTCCTACTGGAAGCCATGGTGTAGAGTCTCTTCCCTACTTCCTTCCTCTTATAGATCCTTACAGGGTGTCCACCACCTGTCACTGTCCTATGTCTGTGCCCAATCTGAGGTGTGGCTCCAAGAACAGAGGTCCATAAAACAGCCTCCAAGGGAACAGCCATAAAAGCCTGCTGTTGGGTAGACCAGTGTTAGGGCAGGGCTAAGTGGCCAGCTGCTGGGCTCCGTGAGTGAACACAGGGCTGTTCCCTCCTGAGGACCCGCCCAGAGGCAGCACCGGATTGCACAGGTTCCTCAGATGCCGTCTGGCAAGGAGGAGGCCCCTCACCAAGTGCTTACTACCTGCCAGGAACTGCACACAATGTCCTTCCTGGGGGGCCAAGGTGAGCTGAGGGAAAAGTTGGCTCTTCCCAAGTCTGTGGCCAAGAAGGATTCTGGGAAGGCACTGACTACTCACTCCAAGCCTGAAAGCACCCCAGTAAGTGGGCTACTAATCCCATGTGACAATGGGGAAACTGAGGCTCTGGGGAGTACACAGCTGGCCCTCCAGCAGGTTTTCAGAGATGGTCAATCTCATGGAAAGAGACTGTCCATCTTTCTCCTGAGGAACAGTGGCTGGATTCAAATTACATACCTTTGGGCTGCCAGAGCAGCCTCTTACCACGAAGCCACCAAAGGCATTAGGCTTCGTAACATATCTGTTCCACTTCAAACGCTGGTTCTACCCACCTTACTCATCTTCCACAGCTCCTTCAAGTACAGGGTGGGGACTGGCAGACTTCAGGACAGTCACACTTCTCAGCAGGAAGGCAAATATTTGGAAAATATATAGGAAAGTCTGGCATTATCAAAGATATCATTTTACTTAGATCCTCAATCAACACCCACAGTAGGAGCAGTCAAGAATGAAATGTCTGCGCACCTATATTCACAATAGCGTTATCACAATAGCAAGAAATGGAAGCAGCCCAAATGCCATAAACAATCAGATTGAGTTATCTGCGGTATGCAGCACTAAGAAGCAACAATTTCTTAAAATACTATGTAACTTGGGAGAGAATAGACAGCGTTTTGCTGAGTGAAATATCTCAGTCACATAAGGACAAATATGGCATAAGGCCACTACTTTGAAAACAGGAAGATAACTGAGCAAGATGTGTATACATTCCAAAAGGGAAAGTAGTGCAAGGGCACAGCACAAGGGGAAGGGGGAAAGAAGTGGGACAGCAGAGGTCAGTGGGGAAGGGGTGGAGTAATGGGAAAGGTTCAAAGGGAGCTTGAAAAGCTGGTGTGATGAAAGACACTGAGCAATGGTAATTAAGTATATAAAACAAGTACACCAATGATCATATAAAACAAAAAGTATATGCACAAAGCATGATGTATATGAATGACTATATACAAATCAATAAAAAAGAATTTAGAAAAGAAATCAAAAGGTATGTTGCATTGGAAAAGTCTGCTGCAAAGGACCTATCCACAGGGCTAAAGAGCAAAGATGTCAGTTTAAAGACTAAGGTGCACCCGATCCAAGCCATAGTTATTTTCAAATACTTTGTATGCATTTGAAAGATGATGGACAGATGAATAAGGAAGACTGAAGAACTGATGCCTTTGCATTGTGGTGTGGGAAAAGTGCACTGAACATCCCATGGACAGCCAAAAGGACATACAAATCCGTCTCGGAGGAAGGGCACCCAGGGTGCTCCTTACAGGCTGAGATGGTGAAACTGTTTGTAATAGTTTGAGCATTTCATCAGGAAGAGCAAGCTCTTGGAAAAGATCTTCATGCTGGGAAAGGTGGATGGTGAGAAAAAGAGAAGACCCTCAATGGGAAGGATTGACACACTGGCTGTAAGGGGCTCGAACATTTCAGAGATGGTTAGGTTAACTCAGGATAGGGCATGCTTCAGAGCTGTTGTTCACTGGGTCACCACAGCTCAGAGCACCATTGGCAGCAAAAACTAAAGGACTCCAGAAGCCTGAGGTGGTTCCTCTGGTTCTCTCTGTTTGCCCAAATTCAAATGCCCTCCCCTGAGGACCAGAGGGCCCAGCACATCACAGCCCAGCGCCAGGTTTGCTGGGACAAACCCCAAATGCTCAGCTACATAATAATGCCCACCCTATTTGACCAGAGACCCAAACACACACTGGCTGTGGCCACAAAGTCGCCAAACTATTGGCAGAGTCCGATCATCTGTTCTGTCCCCAATTTCTTTTCTCCTTGGGATGTTATGCACAAAAAGGTTGATTCTCAGAACCCAGGGCAGGTGGGGACCCTCAAATCCAGAGAATGCAAAATGTAAATGATGCAAAAAGAGATCAAGGCACATGAATATTCATCTCTCTTTCCCTTCAACAGAAACCAGAGTTAAGAAGCTTCACTGAGCTCCATTTCCTCTGAATTCCTTTGAGCATCCTTGGTGAGCATCTCATCATCGAGAACAAGGATTCTGTGGTGTGTTTTAAAAAACTGTTGCTGATCTTTCGGCTTTCAGCTCAGAGGAGGCCTCGGTGCAACTTTCTTCAGTCGTCCCGCATCCGGGTTCATCCGACACCAGCCGCCTCCGCCATGCCGCCCAAGTTTGACCCCAACGAGATTAAAGTCGTGTACCTGAGGTGTACCGGTGGGGAAGTCGGTGCCACTTCCGCTCTGGCCCCCAAGATCGGCCCCCTGGGTCTGTCTCCAAAAAAGGTTGGTGATGACATTGCCAAGGCCACCGGTGACTGGAAGGGACTAAGGATTATAGTGAAACTGACTGTTCAGAACCGACAGGCCCAGATTGAAGTGGTGCCTTCTGCCTCTGCCCTGAACATCCAAGCCCTAAAGGAACCACCCAGAGACAGAAAGAAGCAGAAAAATATTAAGCACAGTGGAAATATCACTTTTGACGAGATTGTTGGCATTGCCCGGCAGATGCAACACCGGTCTTTAGCCAGAGAACTCTTTGGAACTATTAAAGAGATCCTGGGAACTGCCCAATCTGTGGGCTGCAATGTTGATGGCTGTCACCCTCATGACATCATAGAAGACATCAACAGTGGTGTTGTGGAATGCCCAGCTAGCTAAGGAACTACAGATGAAAATATTTCAATAAAGGATTATTTGTTAACCAAAAAAAAAAAAACAAACAAAAAAACCTGTTGCTGTCAGGTAGACGCTGCCTTATGGCAGCCCCTCGTGTGTCAGAGCAGAACTGGCTTCATGGGATTTCCAAGACCACGACATTTCAGAAGGAGATGGCCAGGCCTTTCTGATGAGTCACCTCTGAGTGGGCTTGAACCATCAACCTTCTAATTAGCAGCCAAGTGTGTTAATGTTAACCTTTTGCCACACACGTGGAGGGGGGAGGTGTAAGACAGAAAATTCCCTGTGCTTACACTTAAGATCTGTGTGTCACCCAATCTGCCTATGAGGTTTCAGTTTAAGAGACTAGATTTAGACACCAACAGACGGGTTCTCCTTCAAATCATGCCTTACATGATATTCTCAGAAAGCTTCCTCTCTAGTTGCCAAGACCACCCTCTCCCACCTCTCACCTGGTGCGCATCCCTGAGACGGCTCCTTGACCCAAACAAAGGGACAAGGCTGAGGACTCCCATGAGGGCCATCTACTTTGTGGAAGGCAAAGCTGGGATGCGTTCACGTCTAAATTCCCAGCACTGTGCAAGGGCAGGCACACTCCAGATGCTCAAAAAGTGCTCGTTAAGGGGATACACTACAAATCATTCATAAGCCTTGTCCACCCACAAAACAAGTCTCTCTACATTACTCAAGATCTTCAATGGTCTTCTACAGTCTGTTTGACCCCAAAAAGTATGCCCTGTTGGGGTGCTATGAAAATGTTTCCAGCAAGGATGCCAATGGTGGAGAATATGGTCCAAGGTGGTCAGTCATTGCCATGGAGTCAGAAGAAACTCAGGGCTGACCCCCGGAGGGCTTTCTGAGGCTGTAAACCACACAAGAGGAAACTGCTTATCCATCTCCTTCGCGGCCTCTCATGGATTTAAATCAGCAGCCACACTGGGGCTATCAGTGCAGCTCCCCACGGCTCCACCAACAAAGGCCCCTATGTAAGCTCTTAATAACTGGCAGCTGCCCAGCCCCATCCTTCTCCCAGACAAAGTGCGGGGGCCAAACACAGAGCTCTGGTGATACAGCCTATAGGAAGCTCTGCTGCTTACCTAACCAAAGGTGGTGCTCTGGTGTCCAACCCACCAGTGGCTCTCAGGGAAGAGGATGGACAAACTCCTTCCAAGTGATTTATACCTAAGGGAGGGTAAGCGATGTGTTGGCTGTGACTGAACAGCAATGAGGTGTTGGGGGTTGTTTGTCATTTTTTAAATTTTATACTGGTTTACATATAATGTTCATAAAATTTGCATACATTGTTTTTCACACTGGATCTTTCCCCTTTCGCTTCCCTCCCTCCACTCATCAAATGGTGTAAACCTATAACTAAACCTCCATCCTCTCCTCTTTGGATCCTAGTGGCCGTTTTTACAATGATGGTCTTATACAGTATTTGTCCTTATGAGACTGAGTTAGTTCACTTAGCATAATGCTCTCCAGTCCTTCCCATGTTAGGTGGTAATTTACAAAATCATTGTGAAGATCAGAGTGAGACTCAGGGGCCAAAGCCAGAAGTACTTGACGTGCCAGCCCTGCTTCCAGCTGCTCTATCAACCAACTGCCGTGAAGTCAATCCCAGCTCACGGTGACTGCGGGTGCTTCGGTGCTGGTTTCTCAGATGTGGATCACCAGGCCTTTCTTCTGAGAGTCCCTAGGTGAACTCAAACCTCCAACTTTTGGCTTAGCAGCTGAGAGACTTAACAGTTTACATCAAACAAGGCCTCCTGGATGTGCTCTATCTCCGTCTAACGCACTCCATGCTCACCAGTGTGCTCAAAGCTAGTCTGGCAGGAGAGCAAAGCTTTTTACATAAGAGCAGATCTAGCAAGTGGGTGACCCATTGAGGCAGCCAGGCCAGCTCAACACTGCCCCGTGGGACCCTCCTTCCAGAAGCTGCACTCATACAGCAACACACTGTACACAGAGAGGTCTACTGGCAGGCAACATCTTCTATGGTTAATCTCTGCTGCTACTTCCCCACGTGCAGCAAGCACTGGAAGCACTTTGCTCTATGGCGGGATGTGTGTGCTCGAGCTAAAACTACCTCCCCTGTCTACTTTTCCACCTTTAGTCTCAGCCCACTACGAGGAGGAACTTGGCTCCCCTCGAAATGGCCAGTGGCCTAACAAGCCTTGTCACATGGCAAAAGAACGCAGACATGGCGTGGGGCGGGGAGAGAAGGCGTGAATTTGTTATTTTATCAAACACAAGCCAAGACTGCCTGGCAGAAAGCCGCCACCCAATGCTTACACAGAGTACACAAAATCCCTTTTCTTCTGCACAAGTCAGGCCTGGGTCGCTTCAGGCACCATGTGGCAGGCCACTGGGAAACCTTGCAAGCCCACCACCAGAGCCTCCACGCCCTGCCACTGTGCAGGGCCAGGCTGTAGCCCTGCTACCCACAGCGCAGGGCCTGTTGAAGGCCCTGAGAGGCTCCACTGTGGCTTCCAGAAATAATTACATACCCTCGAGCTCAAAAAACCACAGACAAGAAAGAAATTCAGTGACCAAAATATAAATTTATCCAGAGTGAAATATAAGCCAATTTGTTAGTAAGAGTCTTTTGAATGCCCCTTTGTTCCTTTTTCTCAATGTTTACCAAGGGCCTACCTTGTTCCAAGAGAGTTTCTAGGTGGTGAAAATGGTTCACACTATTGGCTATTAACAAGAAGGTTGGGGATTTGACTTTAAGCAGCGGTGGCTGCAAGGAAAGGCCTAGTAATCTACCAGCAACTATCTGCCACTGAGAAACCTCTGGACACACACGCAGCTACCAGAGTGAGAACTGGCTCAACAGGCATTGGAAGTGGCCTGTGTATCGTGGCACATACTTGGAGATCCAGAAATGAACGAATAAGGCACACCTCCAGCCTCCAGGAACTCACAGGACAGTGTGTGCTGAATCCTGAGGGACTCCGATTCAGGAGCTTACAATCCAGCTGGGGAGACAGGTTAAGGAAACAACGGGAACTCTTCAGGGAGTCACTTCTATCCCCTCCTAACAGAGATGGGAGGAAGGTGAGCTCAGAGAGCATTTGCTGTAGGCCTCAGACAGATCTAATTGATGTTACTCCATCTGCAAACATAAGAGAAATGACAGCCCTTGTCTGCTGTACTTAAATGTACTTAAATGGAACCATCTCTATGGTTCTCATCCTACAACAAAGGCAAATTGAAACCAAAGCCAAATCAAACCCATTAAGTAGACTCTGGTCCCCAGTGACCCTCCATTGCTTTCCAGGGCTGTAAGTCTTTACAGGAGGGACTACTTTATCTCTAACACAGAGGAGCTAGTGGATTCAGTTAGCAGTACAACACATCATGTGCTTGTATGATGGTAACTAAGGGCTGACAGACTACCTCGAGCCACACAACTCATCGGTGATGGAGGCAAGAGTTGAAGCCAGGTCTTTGTGCTCCAAATCCACATCTTTCCCGGCATACCACAGGAGCAGACAGAGAAGAATTCATGTCCACCCCTCAACCAGGCCCAACGCAACTGTGAGGTCCTCCAAGGAAGTGTCACAAAGACTAATGTTCTTGCTGTCCTCTCACAGCTTGGTCCAATGGGGACAAAGTGCCAATAGGCAAAATATTTACATAACTGAGTGGCTGTGGCAGAATAAAATTGAGATTAGAGAGGATGGGAGGTGGGAAAGAAAGCTGATCCAGAAAGTCTTCTTGGAGGCCTTTCTGTCCAGAAACATGTTTTTGGTGTCTCAGAACACATAATCCCCAGTAAAGGAAAAAAGTCTGAGATGTTATGTAAACCTTTAGACAGATGCCAGGCTGCCTCCACGTGTCAGAGTAGCCGAACCAGTTGAAAAACCAGTCGCAATTAAGTCAATTCTAACACATGGTGACTCCACGTGTATCAGAGTAAAACAACATAGGTTTACAAGGGCTGGTTTTTTAAGAAGCAGATCTCCAGGTCTTACTTCCAAGGAGCCTCTGGGTGGCCTCACACCACCAGTCTCACGGTTCTCAGCAGGCTGTTAACCACATGTACCGCCAGACAACTCCACAATGGATGCCGCCTGTTGACAACTTATAAGGTGCCATGTGTTTACAGAAGGAGCTTGGTGGTAAAGCCCATTGGGAGCTGTGTTGCTAAGTCAAAGGTGGTGTCCCTCTGGAGATCTGAAACTACCAGCTTCTCTACAGAAGAGAGATGAGCAATCTCCTTCAATGTGATTTACAGCCTCTTGAAAACATGCTGGAGAGTCAGCTGGGAGTTGGCTTCAACCATAGAGCAATGGGCTTTGCGCTCGTGGTGGTCATCTCACGTTGAACCTTCACAGAAGCTCTATGTGAGGGCTATTTTTAGTATTCACAGTTCGCCAATGAAGAAAGTGAGCTCAGCAAGCTTGATTTTTCCAAGGACACTGAGCTGGGGAGCCAAGATTCAAAACCACCTTAGTCTAAATCCAATGCTAGTCTGTGAAGTCACCTGGTCTCAATTTAAGAGCTCAAAGTGAACATTCAAAAATGAGTGTCATCAGTTTACAGTAAAAAGGTGGACAGTTGTTCCCAGACTGCCAAATTCAAAGTCATTTTGGAACCTTCCTTTGGAAACCACTTATACAACTAATTTATAACCACCCAGAAGCTTAAGGATCAGTACTTTCTACTGCCATAGTTGGGGAGTCAGAATCTCTTACCCACTTTGACTCCTTTCTCATCTAATATTTGCCTGCAAACTGCTATGGATGGTTTCCAAAAATGAAACTGACTTTCAGATGCTGCGACGTTACCACAGACAACATTAAAAGGGACGCACCAGTGCTAGCAAGCCTGTCCACATTCACTAGAGGAGTCTAGAGTTTTATCTTTTCAAGAACAGAATTATTCATTCCTTCAGTCCTACTTTCTTCAAACAGTATTTTGTGAAGCTGAACACCAAGAGGTTGCTAAGGCAACAGAAATGAA
This sequence comes from Elephantulus edwardii, assembly GCF_000299155.1. NCBI lineage: Eukaryota > Metazoa > Chordata > Mammalia > Macroscelidea > Macroscelididae > Elephantulus > Elephantulus edwardii. The sequence continues at coordinate 3,857,961 of NW_006399808.1, read as the reverse complement.
GATCAGAGGGCCCCCTGCCCTCAAGGAGGATGATGCAAATGATGAAGGGTTCTGCTGCGGATCAAAAATCTGGGGAGTCAAGGTCACCCTTGGAAGAAAGGCCTGGGAACCACTGAAAAATCAGTCTTTAGAAGCTCTGTGGAGCACATTTCTATTCTGACACTTGCAGTGGCCATGCGGTAAAATCAATTCAACCGCTACCTATTTTGGTCTTCAAGGAACCCTCAGTCCCAAGGGGGAGGACACTCCAGCAGTTGGTTACAATACAACATGGGGACAGTATTTCAAGCAACATTCACAGAGGACATCATCTACCTCCCCCATATGATGCAGGCGCTGTCTCATAGACTGGGTGGAGAGATGGAAAAACACAGTGCCAGATTCCAGGGCTACTGCAGGCCAGTAGTTAGGCGGGTGACCACACAAGGTTCCAGGGGCAGTCTCGGGAAGTTCAGCAGACTGGATTGGAGAGTCTGGAAGTCAGACTGACCAGCCGGCAGGCTACTGCCATGACTCCAGTTTGGGGAGGTGGAGAAGGAGAGGGAGTGTACCCTCTCCTAAAGGAGATCAGACTGAAACAGCAGCAGCAGGTAAGCATCCATCACACTCACCAGGTACTGTTCTCGGCAGTCAACTTGCATACTGTCCTCGTTGGTCTGAAGATCAGGCTGTCAACAAGGCAGTGTCATCCTTTGGTCTGACACACACACAGCTTCTGAGAAACCAATGCTTTGCCATTGACATATCGAACACCAGCAAGTCACTCATGGTGAGCAGATCTCAGAGGAACTTCCTAACTAAGAAAGACTAGCAAGAGGGCATAGTAACTATCGGAAACCAGCCAATGAAAATACTGTTCTTGTTGTTGGGTGTACTGTCGAATCAGAACTGACTCACAGCTCACCTGGAAACAGCTTTTAAGATGCAGTATTATCACACGGGAGGTGATTGGCTGCCCTTCTCCCGTGGAGCAGCTGGTGGGATTGGAACTGCATGCCTTCAGGATTGCAGGGCAGCTTCTGCAACTAGGCCACCAGAGCTCAATGGAAACATTTTTGTTGTTGTTGTTGTTATGTTCCATTGAGTTGTTTGCGACTCATAGGGACCATATGTACAATAGCACTAAAACCTGCTCTATCCTGTGCCAACTTTACTGTCTCTGACACACCTACCCTCATTAACCCCGTCACTGAATCAATCCATCTCATCCAGAGCCTTCCTCTCTTGTGCTGTCCCTCCACCTCTGCAAGCATGATGTCCCTCTCCAAGGACTGCCCCCCCTTTCAACATGCCCAGAGTATGTCAGACAAAGCCTCAGAATCCTTGTCTCCAAGAAGCATCCCAGTTTTACCCTCTCTAGGACAAATCTTTTTGTTCTCCTGGAAGTCCATGGTACATTCAATACTCTTCTCCAGCACCACAGCTCAAAAGCATCAATTATCTTTCTATAATTCCTAGTCATTGTCCAGCTCTCTGATACACAGTAAGCAATTGCGAAGACTAACGCCTGGATCAGGTGCACCTCAGTCTCCAGACTGACACTGTTGCTCTTCAGTATTCTGGAGAGGTCCCTGACTTTCCTAGCACAATTCGTCTTTTGATTTCCTGGCTGTGGTACCAAGAGTGTTGACTATGGAGCCAAGCAAACTAAAACTGTTAACAATCTCATTGTTGATGTTGTTTTCATTGTTGTTGTTGCTGCTGTTATGTACCATCAAGTCACTTGCGACTCACAGCGACAGGAGCCCTAAACCCTGCTCTATCCTGTGCCAACCTTATTGTCTCCGACACACCTACTCCCATTACCCCAGTCACTGAATCGATCCATCTCATCGAGGGGATCACAAAAGAATACTGTCCAGCTGTAGGATGAGCCCCCTGGTGGAAGGCATTCAAAAATGCATCCCCACCAAACAGACTCAAGCATACCAATAGTTGGAAAGATGACGTAGGTCCAGCCAACATTTATTCTGTCATACCGGGGTCACCTTGACTTTGAACTAACTCGACAGCAACTAGTAACCAACCTGAGACTGTAAAATGGGTGATGTGTCCAGTCCTACACTAAGTGCTTGACTCCCACGAGCTTCCCAACAGCCCCATGAGGTGGTTGCTTTCATTAGCCCCACGAGGCAGGTGAACGAATACTGACACACATCAGTTAAGCACCTTGCTCAAGGAACAGAACCACCATCTGAATCCAGAAAGTCTGCCTCCAGCAGACAGACTCTTACAACTGTACTGAACTCATCATAACAAGAGATGACAGCCACATGGACGTCGGAGTTCAGGAAATCAACGCACGACTCATGGCCAACCCTTTGTTTTCCTGGCACTGAACTCCTGAATTAACTCTGCTTAACCATGAAATCTGAACTGAATGATATCGGAAGTAGTTTTCCAAGTGTGATGCACTTCCCCTTCACAGAGACAAACAAGGGGTCTGTCCAGGAAATAGCCCTGTCATCATCCCACGTATGTCCTTAGTGCTCCAACCAAAAGCCACTCAAAGTAAGAATCAAAGCCACAAAAAGTTGCATGGTCAATGATGCCTCAAACTGTAAGGACAAGCGTCAACATGCAGTCTGCTCACCACCCCTCACAATGAATGGTCAGGGCGCCGTCACCTGGTGACAGCTGAGGCCTGGCTCCCTCTGTTCTTTTGCTCCTAATGGTGTTTAGCTTACCAGCTAAATGCTGGGACAAAAAGCATCAAAACTGAAGGGGCGCATGAACCAGCACTGTGGAGGCAGGGAACCCTACAGTCCTACGTACGCAATTGTTCACTGCAGCGAAACACCTCACCTCAAGTATCCATCCACAGTAAACAGATAGCAAAGCCTGGGAACCCTGGAAGCTGTGAATGAGGGAGACACCAGTCCTCTCTACTAAGTAGATTGTGACAGGGAAGGGGGCAACGGTGCCATCGAGATAGGAAAACTTTCAAGACCCAGAAACACAAGGCAGTCCCATCGAGTTCCAGCTCTCACAAGTTTCACTGTACAAAACCGGGTCCATCCACAAATGGAATAGTAGTAAAAAGGAATGAAGTTTGGAGATACGCCACATGTGGGTAAACCAACATGTAATAAACTAGACACGGGATAATGACTGGATGAGTTCACTGACATAAAATACACAGGAAGGTAAACAGCTGAAGACATAAAGTAGATGAGAAATTAATGCAGGCTGGGGAGGAACGGTGAATTCTGATTGAGTCCAGATTTGTTTGGGGGATGGATACTGATGATACCTTAACTTTGACAGATATTAGTGATATTAGATATGTCTATCTAACCCTGAAATGCACACTTAAAAATGGCAAATTTTATGTAATATAGATCATTACCATTTTTTAAGAGAAAATCAAAGTAAACCTGGGTTCAAAGCCAGCCATGTCCCCTGTTAACTGACACACCTTGGACAGGTGGCATTAGTGCTGTAAGCCTTACTTTCCCTTACCCATCTGTAAAATGGGGGCAATGAGGGTAAGTTACTCTTAGGCTCACTGAGAGGCTGAGTGTACTTGACCTTGTCTCTGCACCGAGCTGACCTGAGCACACGGAAGAGCCAGCAGCAGTTCAAGGGAAGCAAGCAGAGGTCCACGGCTGAAGAAGAAACACACCATCAGCTACAGGGTCTTCAGGAGGACCGGGTGGGAGAGGGGAAATGGCAGGTCCTCCGAGGTCATGCAGAGGAAAGCGGCTGAGCCACTCTGTGAAATACAGATCATGATCACCAGGACCAACCATGTGGCCAGTGATGCCACACTTGGAATCCGCCATGGTGCGTGTATTTAACCATGGGCGTCAGAAAACACAATAAAGCAGGGCTTTGTTTCCCAGATAGCCAGTGGTTAAACATTTACCAGCAAATCTAAACGTCTAAAGTGCAAGGAGAGAGGAGGACTGAGAATCCACACACAGAGGATGATGTGGTAAAAGCCCAGCGATTACAGATAGAAGGACTGATGTATGCAGAGAGCCTGGGAGAGAGGTGCAGGGGAACTGGAGAGACTTGCTGAGCATATGAAAGCTGGACAATGACTAAGGATGACAGAAGTATCAATGCCTTTGAGTTGTGGTGTTGTAGGAGAGCACCGAGCATTCCATGGTCTGCCAAAAAAAACCAAACAAATGTCTTGGAGAAAGTGCAACCAGACTGCTCCATGGAGGCAAGGACAGAGAAGCCTGGTTTCACGTACTTCAAGCATTTTGTTAGGAGGGGCCAGGCTTTGGGGGGAAAACAGAGGAGGGTGCGCCTTAATCATAGGATTGCACAATTTGATGGGTGGAGGCAGGGGTGGTAAAGGAAAGGGAAATATCCAGTGTGAAAAACAACGTATATCAACTTTGTAAGTAAACCAGTATAAAATAAAAATTTTATTTTAAAAAAAATTTCAGAATGAAAAAGGCGGAGGGCTCGTGAAAGAGAAATAGTCAACAGGACAGACTGGCACAGTGACTGTAACCATAGGCTCAAGGACATCAAATATGAGGATGGCACAGGACGGTGCAGGCTTCCGAGCCATTGTTCACAGGGCCACTGTAAGTCACTGAGTTCTGGCTGTCTCGATGGCACTTAACAACTACAATCTGTCCTAGTTAACTATTGCTACAGAACAAACCACTCTGAAACATAACAACTTAAGACAATCATTTTATTTCCTTCATGATGATCAGTAAAGAATTCAAGAAGGGATCAGATATCAGCTCACTTCTGATCCATCCATTCCCAGGGTGGAGTCACTCCTCAGACGTTTGGGGCCTATGTCTTCTATGGGGCCTCCTCTTTCCTCAAGGGCCTCTCCACATTACACCCCACAGGCCAGTGGTCTCAAGGGAGCCAGACTTCTTATGTAGCTGGTTTCTCCAAGAGCATGCCTTCCCAGGTGCAAGTCTCCTTCCACAGCCTTCCACTGAAGACCACTCCGCCCCAGGGCCAGCCCAGATTCAAAGGGCGGGGTAGACCAAGGGTGGGAATCTCAGGAGTCAGGATTCACTGACAGCTCCAGGGAGACCCAGAAGCACACTGCTGCAGATCAGCCAGCGTACCCAGGCCCACCCTGTGTGGCACAGCCAAGGTCTGCCAGAAACAAGCAGCCCTGTCTACCAGGAGCACTGAACAGAGGCGATAAGCCATAGGGACAGAGCACACCAGCAGTGCATCAGGGGATGATCACACACAGCTCGCAAAAGAAGCAAAAGAACCCGCAGAACGGGCTGTGTGAGGACAAAGTGAGGGTGATGACCTAGGGCCTACCAAGAAGAAAGCACGTGAACGCCCTGACAGATGAGCGAAGCAGAGGAGTTGTTCGGAAAGGGCCACCTAGACTTCAACTGCATCTGGGCTTCACATGAGCCAGGCAAGGCCATGTCCGCTTCTCTGGGTGGCAAGAATGTTGATCAGCATGGGCCCCTCTATACTGATGGGCAGGCAGCTGAGCTGGGGACGGTGCATTATTGACACTGCAGCCCACTCAGTGTATCCACGATAGAGACGGGCAGGCACTGTGGGCCTGCTCACTGCAGCTCGGCCTCCTCACCCACATCAGCAGCAAGGCCTACTACCCAATCACCTTCACCCCTGCCTGCGAGCCCCAGAGCTAAGGCCCAGGCACAGGCCTGGAGGACAATGGTGGCCAGCATGGGCAGGGCCTGGGCTCCCACTGCCATTTTCCATGTTAGCGCAGCACGCTCTGCTGACAAACACCTGGGGACAGCAGGGGACGTGGGAAGGAGCTAAAAATAGCACTGTTGGCAACAGAGCAGCCTTTTCTAAATCCTCAGGGTCCTGTTACTGCTGTTCTACAAGCCTGGGGGACACGCATGGGTAGGTGGGGAACATTCACCTTCTCGATGGTCCATGCTGGGAGCAAGCTCAGAAGTCTGAGAGCCTCTGTGGCACCTCAGGAAGGCTGCACAGTGGTCTAAAGTCAAGTCACAGAGACAGGCTGTTGTGGGGCTGCCCGCACACCTCACAGCTCAGCACCCCCACGCGTCTCCCACCAACTCTCAAAGCTATTCCAGAATCCCAGGTTCTTGATATGTCTCTTAATTACTTGGCCATTAAAAGGAATGGGTCTTACACTATGTTTTCAATTTCATGTATACTTATTAAATCAACCCACCTATATATAAGTTCAAGTCTGTTGTTCATAGGATTGCTGTGAATGATAGTCAATTCAGTGGCATCCAATGACAAAGGCACACCTACAGAGACCTGAGCCATAGATATGGATGGGCGGATTGTGCACTGCACAACTCCAGGGAGTATTATTCACAACCATAACGTGAATGGTGCTCCTAGAATCATGACAAGCGGCTATGAGTGTTAACAGGAAGAAATGGTGGCTGGGACCCCGCTGTCCCACTGAGAAAAGAGCAGGTATATTTAGGACATTTAACGTTCTGCCTGATTTCTCCTCCTGCTTCCAAATACTCCACATAAAGCGATCAGCAGGTAGAAGGCCACACTGGCCAGTGGTCTCAGAAGAGCCACACAGAGCTACAATCATGTCCAGGATGCAGAGGTGATGAGGAACAAAGAATCAGCCTTTCTAAGGCAGGAAAAGATTCATAACCAAGGAATGAGTTACTCCTCCCTTCCCGTATGTGTTCTGATTAAATTCTGTCCCACCGAGGTCTGAAATGTACTTTTATTTATAACACACCATGGCATTCAAATGTATTTGCCCTTCATAGAATCTCCATTCTTTTAATCACACAGTTTTGGGATTTGAAACACGAGCAGCTGGCACGTGGGAATAATAAGGCTTCATTCCATAGCAAGATGCTTAGTTCGTGCTTTCAAGGTATTACCATGCTGGGAGATCTCAAGCTTTTCCGATACTTCTCAGACAAGAATCAACTCTATTCACACAAAATTCCTAGGTTAGAAACTGGCCGAGGTCTCTTCTCTTTGCTCTCCTCGACACAAGTGTACACACACATCCCTTTCGACCCACTTACGTGCACATTTCTCTGGCATGTTTTAAAATTCATTTGTATTCTGCATCCTACCCTTAGTATCCAAGCGTTGAGGACTCTCCTTCATAGGGTCGCTATGAGTCGCCTGCAACTTGATGGCACTTAACAACAACAACAACCCTTAGTATCTGTGTGTTAACATTAAAAATGATGGTTTTTCCAAATCTTCAAGGAAGACTGGTGCCCAGAAAATATGCCTCAATAGTTACCCTGCATTGTCACAAAGCCCCTGGGATAGGATACATGTCCCATAATTCATAGAGGATTATGACGTATTATCTGAATGAATCTCAAGTTGTGCCGTGAACAACCTACACGTACCTCTCGGATAGAAAACCATGGTCATCCCATTTTACAGCTGGGAATGTCAAGACTCGTAGACATTAATAAATTTAGGCAATCTTTTAGAAGAGTCTTTCCTATCCTGGCAATCCAGGATCCTCTGAATTTGTCTAAAGTATCACATTTGTGGGGGGTGGGATATACCACATGAGTCTAAATACACAGACTTTTGTCCAAGTCGTTACAGGCCACTCACACTGTGGGCAGAGGAGCTAAGCCAAGCTGGCCTGTCCCTAGAGGACAGATCACTGTGAGGTGTTCCATGCAGAACGTGGGGACTTAAATGTGACTCCAGCAGGAGCAAGGAACTTCTTCATACCTCAATGTTCTAAACTATAACATGAGGATGGTAGTAATATCCACTTAATAGGCTTACTGAGAGGACTTAATAAGATGTACAAAGAACTTAGAAACTGCCAATATATTTTTCTTATCCGAAGACTTAATCGATATTTTTGTTGTTTGTATACCTTAATAAGGAAAACAGAAGAAGGACTGATGTCTTTGAGTTGTGGTGTTGGAGAAGAGCACTGGGTATTCTGTGGACTGACAAAAGAACAAACAGTTATGTCTTACAAAAAGTGCAGTCAAGGTGTTACTTGGAGGCAAGGTGGGCAAAGCTTCGCCTCACATACTTGGAGCATGTTGTTAGGAGAGACTACTCCTCAAAAAGGGGCATTGTGCTTGGAAAGGTGGAGGATGAGCAAAAGAGAGGGAACCCTCAACAAAATGGACAGACACAGCGACTGCAGCAAGTGGCTCAGGTGTGTCAGAGACGGTGAGGATGGCACAGGACAGGGCAGGGTTCAGACGTGCTGTCCCTGGGGCTGCTATGAGTCATTCTTGAGTCGACAGCATCTCACAACAGTAGTGTCCCAGTTTTCTCACGTGTGAACTCAATGCTAACTAATGCACTCTCATCAAGTCAGACTGACTCATAGCTGACCGGCCAGCAGGTCTTCAGGGGCTCTAAATTGCATGGGAAGAGACTGCCCATACTTCTCCTGCAGAACTCCTAGTGGATATAAACTCCTTACCCACTAGGCCACTGGAACCTTGTATTTAAAAAGCTTTTTTAGCATTTAAGTAGCAGGATAAATGCATGAAGCTTAAAGCAATTCCAATGCACAGTAAACACTCAAAAATTTTATTAAAATTGTATTCCTAAGAATCCAGCAACTCTGATTCAAACAGAAAAATGTTACAAAACAAAAGCACTGAGAAGTCTGGAGAGGAATGCAGTACTTGAGGGAGGAGAGAAAAGGCTAAGAGAGGCTACAGGAGAATCAACTGCTGTTTTCTAAGGCAGATGATAGACAAGCTATATTAGAGGCCACAGGTTCTTGTTTTAAATTAATTCTTTCGGAGGTCAGGAAGCAAAAAGCAGCACAGAACAGACACCAGAGAGATGGAAAGAAAAGCAAGAGCAGCTCACTCGCCGGTTTATCTTCCACCATTAAAATGCTTCAAAGCCCTGCTAGCATTTAAATAGCATCATCCCTGGAGATAGATGTTTCAGTTTCATTACAGTCTGTGTTCATAGAGTACAAATAGAAACCTTCGTGATTTTATTAGTTTCCATGCAACTCAGGAGAGATTTGCATGATAACATTTCAGCTCCTGACTTAAAGAAGGGACCAATTAAAAACATAGTATTCACACTGCCTGTCACTGGCAAATGAAAAGGTTCCCTGAGTTGTCAAATCTCTGTCATATCTGGTTCGTGGACATAAATCAACTCTTCCGTGCTGTAGTAAGGATTACTCTCTAAAAAATTTTATTTGGTTTTATAAGAAAGGTTTTAGAGAATGCTTTCATGGCCAATACAGATAAACTACCATATGAAAGAATCCAAACACACGAGGAAGTATTTTTGTCTGGGCTCTGCCAAGCCCTACCTGATCACCAATTCACTGACTAGCACCCAAAAGCTACCTGGGACTCTGCAGATCTCTGGAGTGCTAATGTAATGTATCTGTGACAAGTTAAAATTTAATACATGGCCCCGGCAGCATAATCAAATTGATATTATGTAACTGAGGAGAATAATTCCAGGAGGTTCTGATGTGCTGCCTGCTGACAGTTCCAGAAGAATTTTATTTCCGAGGTTATTGAGTGTTTGGGGATCATCCGTTCAGACAGTGGCTCCTTTAGCACAGAGGCTGCAGTAACCTTATCCCAGCTTTCAGCAGCTGGAACGCTCCACGGAGCAGGGCTGAGAAGAGCATTCTGGCTCCAAGGTTGCCTTCTGGAGAGAGTCAAAGAAAAGCATCAAAGAAAGCTGATTTGCGTGACCTCCTCTTTAATCAGATGTTTCTTTTTGTGCCCAACCTCAACAAAGCCAGCCTATCCTCAGGGGCGGGTTCGACCTTTCCCCCCCACACCAAAAATTAAAGCCTCAATGGTGGAGTGGCTATGTCATTAGAAGTAATAGCAGAGTCACACAAACCTATTTCGGGACTTCTCTCGTTTTTTTGACAGCAGGTTGGTGGTGTTTGCCCTGCAGCCGGTCCTCTCCAGACTGTAATCGGCAATCCCATCAGTGTTGAAACTGATATTTTGGAAACATGCTGATCCAATCTCACTCTTGTCCTTTTTAGTGGGACCAAAACTCCTCCCTAGGTCTATCACCTCTAATAAATGAGGTTTTGGTCATTTACACGATAAAAAAATGGTAAGTTTGGGATCTGATTGAAGAAACACTGTTCCACTGGAATCAATGAGTTAGAAGGCATGTTTGTTGTTGAGAGTGGTCACCAAGTCAGTTCCAACTCCTGTGACACTACGTGTCAGAGTGAACACCACAGGGTTTTTCAGGGATGTGAACTTCTGGCACCAGAACTCCAGACCTTTCTTCCGTGATGCCTCTGGGAAGGTTTGCCAACCTTTCAGCCAAGCAGTTGACTGTCAGCACCACCCAGCTGCCTAGAACACATATTACAAACCAGAACACAGAGGTCCAGGGTCACTGACTGGCTGAACACCCAGCCACTCAGGTGGCAACCCAAAACGACACTGCTGCATAGGCAGACAAAGCAAAAAGGTTATCCGGACTGTTCACCCTTGGCTGCGGCACTTTCCAAAGAGTTTCCAAGCGGTTCCATCAACTAAGGCTTGGAGGAAGAAAATCCACTGTCTCACCAGCAACACATGAGCAAGCACAGCAGGGAGGAGTGCCAGAGACAGTGGTGGTCGTCTCACTGTGGGGTTTGGAGGGACTATTCCTTTTTCTCTTTAATGCCTTCCAGCACTGCCTCCAAGGCCCCTGAGTGGTACTGCTCTGCACTCAACTACTGGGCCAAAGGCTGGAGGTGCAAACTCACGCCACTGTGCAAATAAACACCTGGCAAGTCGCTCCTTCATAACTGCAGCCAAGAAATCCCTATTAATTAGTTCTGACCCCCAAATGCAGGGGACCATGTTACACTGGAATCAACTCAGCAGCTTCACATTTGGTTTGTTCCCTGTAAAATGTTTTCATATACTGCCTACATTTTCTAGAACAAAGAGATTTGCTGCTGCTGTTGCTGTTAGGTGCTATCAAGTCAAGTACAACTCATAGTGACCCTACAAACGACAGATCCTGTCCTGTGCCATCTTCACCATCCCTGACAGTCAAGCCCACTGCTGCAGTGATTGTGTCATCTCGTCTCCACTGACTAAACAACACGTCTCTGGGAACTCTGCGAACTTTGATAAATGTCGATAGTTACAGAAAAGCTTCAGGCCTTTTGTTCGTCAGATCGTTATGAGCTGTACTCAACTCGACAGCAATCAGCAACAACAACAACAACAAAACACTAGAGCAGAAAAAGAAACTGTAAGGGGTCAAGGAGGTGGCAAATGAACCTGAAAAACTGATATTTTTTTAAGACCAAAGCAGACAGATGAGGTGCTGAGTTGCTTCGGCGGGAAACACAGAAACTTCAAGAGCCTGGCCTGTTGGCCGCACTGTGCTGCACAGTCCCGGTGCGCATCATTCACAGGCAGCTCCAACAACTGCAAATACTAGGAAGGGGGAAAGTGCTCCCAGATGCACAAAGGAGAGGAACATGTATAAATCTCCTAACCACTAGCACTAGAAACCCCCCAAAAAAGAATCCCAGCACATGGATATGTCTTTTCACTCCCTGAATGTCTCCCCCAGGCCTGGGAGCCTTTCCTCTGAACTTCCCATCTGATACTCAGCGGACGTCCATTTTCTCCCCGTCCCACCACCACAAAAGCCCACTTCCCAAACCACATAAAGGGGAACAGGATGAGCACAACAACTCCCCAAAGAAGAACAGAGGTCTCCTGTAACAAGGGCGTAGAGGAGGGCCCCCAAAACCTGATATCCCTGAGCCCTCGGCACACACACAAGCACCACTTCATCCATTCAGAGAGCTCCTGTAACAAGGGCGCAGAGGGGAGTTCCGCAAAGCCCAATATTCCAGAGCCCTCGGTACACACATGTGCACACATCAGTTCATCAGACACACTTCTCACTTAAGCTGTGACAATTCTCCCAGAGTGACATCACTCTGCCCGCTGGTCCCACTCCTTCAAGTGAGGTCACTTTACGTGATTTATTCTTTAACGTAAAGGTGGAAGGACAGAAATCCATCCCCTCACACCCTGGCCTGACCTCCAGCTCTCAGGAGAGGACCTCCTTGCGTGACCACCTCCTTTACTAACTAACCCTGGCCCCCTTGAGCTCCTGTAAGGTTTGGTGGACTGTTTTCTTTTCTTTTTCTGATTTCTTTCTGTTTGGTAGGATAGGGCTAATGAGAAGAGAGTAAACAGAAGATCAGGAGTGCAAAACACACTGTAACTCAAAGACTGAAGTTACAAATACTCCCAGCGTGGATGTGAAGAAAGGTTGACAATCTACTTGTGATGAATGAATCCATGAAAGGCATGAGGGGCACAGCTGAGCCCTGGCAGATGGGGCTGGGCCGTCACCAGGGGTTCCAGCCAGCTACAGCAACCGTTCAGGTTAACACAAGGATGAGCAAGGGAGAAATGAGGAGAGCTGATGAGGCAAAACCTTCAATGCTGGGGAACTGTTATATTTAAATTATATAAAATGGAAATCAAGATTCTGTCCTCTTTCCTTTAGGTTCCAAAGGTCGGTCCAGCTTAGGCTTCTGAACAAAGGACCCAGGTCCCACATTTGGTTTTTTGCACAGTCCAAAAATCACACTTCGTCTTGGTCAAAGCCCTGTGCTAACCTGTGATGGAAGTGAAATTCTTCAGAAGAAAGTTCAGGGCACATGTCACTGAAATAGAAGTGACCATCTAAGGCCACCCAGGTCCTCAAGAGCTGGAATCTACAGTAACTAACAGCAAGCAGAGACAGGCAAGAGAGGGGAACAGGGGACCTCACTACTCAGGGGACACAGATTCTGTTAGAGTGATGACAAAATTCTGAAACAGATAATGATGACCACTGCACAACAAGATGAATGTGATTAACGTCATGAACGATACAAATGAGTAATACTGGAATAACAACTGCATGCAGCTTATGTATCTATGACAGTTCTTACAAAAATAAAAGAAGTGACTGGGGCCCAAGGTCAACCAGAAACCTCCTCTCCATTTTTTACAGACTCAGGCAGGCTAACTAGTAGAGACACCACCCCTGCCCCCAGCAAGTTCAATGCCACAGGAGGAAGAGGAAGGAAGAAAACAGATCTCACGTGCTGGAAGCGAGGTCATCTAGACATCACCTTGCTCTGGCCTTCATTTCATATCTGAAATATCTTCTCAGACAAGGCTTGTTCTGTGTGTCCCAGGACAGGCTAGAACCAATGGGAATTACTGCTCCACTCAGTCTGAGGGGAGTTTGTCAGCTGTCAAATGGTGGCTTTCAGAGCTGATGAGCGTCTCCAAATAAAACCTCCTCCACACGGAAACTGGAGCTGTGCAGAGAAGCCCAGCAGCCACCCTGAGCCCACCACCTTCCTGTTCTGCACCTGCTAAATCATGGCCCCTGTTCTGTCCATTAACTTGCAGATTTCAGTCTCTTTGCTTCCTTTGGACTTAGCAGTAGCTCAAAACTGCAATGGTCCCTGCAAAGCCCACTCAAGTTCACTGCTGAAAACGAGGAGCAAGGACTGTTGTTGAGTACCATGGGGTTAGAACCAACTCATAGCTGACTCTCCAGCAGATTTTCAGATGCCATAAACCGCACAGGAGGTGACTACCCATCTTTCTTCCATGGAGCAACTGGTGAATGCAAACCTTTGAGTCTGCAGCATAGCTCCATACCACTAGACTACCAGAGCTCCATTCAGCACTTATGAGGCGGAAAGGAGGAACAAGGCACAAAGAAGTTGTTTTTGTTGTTGTTGTTGTCGTTATGTGCCGTCAAGTTGCCTGAGATTCATAATACAAGAACCCTAAACCCTGCTCTATCCTGTGCCAGTCTTACTGTCTCTGACACACCTACCCCTATTACCCCAGTAACTGAATCAATCCACCTCTCCTCTCCTGTGCTGTCCCTCCATCCTCCCAAGCATGACGTCCCTCTCCAAGGACTGGTCCCTCCTTACAACATGTCCAAAATATGTCAGATGAAGCTTCAGAATCCGTGCCTCCAAGGGTCAGCCTAGTTTTACCCTCTCCAGAATGAACCTGTTCGCCCTCTTAGCAGTCCATGGTATATTTGATACTCTTCTCCAACACCACAGCTCAAAGGCATCAATTCTCCTTCTATCATCCTTAGTCATTGTCCAGCTTTATGACGCATAGCAAGTGATTACAAAGACCACAGCCTGTATCAGGTGCACCTAAGTATCCAGACTGACATCACAGCTCTTCAGTACTTAGGAGAGGTCTCTGACAGCAGACTTTCCCAACGCAATATGTCTTTTCATTTCCTGGCTGCTGGTGCCAAGAGCGTTGATTGTAGAGACAAGCAAACTGAAGCTGCTGAGAGTCTCAATCTCTTCACCAACCATCACAATGCTGCAAATCAGCGCAGTGGTGAAAATCTTTGTTTCCTTGATGTTGAACTTCAATCCATATTGAAGGCTGCAGACCTTGACCCTCTGCAGCAAGTGCTTCAGGTTCTCCTCAGTTTCAGCAAGCAGGGTTGTGTCATCTGCATAACGCAGATTGTTGATGAGACACAAAGACGTAAATAAGAAAACGTTATATTGAACTTGAGATCTATGTACGCACAACTCTAGTATTTGTAAACTCGTAGGTAATGTGCCTTTTCTAATTATATGCACATGTGCAAATCCATCCTTGAGCAGCTTCATCCCCTGGCTGTGAATCAGGGGAGAAGATTTCTGAGAAGCCCTGCCTTCAAACCCCTTTTGCTAAAGAAACCACCAGCCCAAGGCTTTAGCAGCTAAAAAGCCCCCTAAACTACAAATTTTAAATTCTCCTTTTCATTTAAAAACACAAACTTGCTCTAAATAAAGACTTAAACTCTGATCATAAGGTGATTTATGTCGTATCTCCCTTACCTCTTCTCCGCACCTTTCCCAAATCAAAGCATCCTCCATGCTTCAATGCTGTTGGTGGCTGAGCTGACTTCAGCGACCTCACGTGACCACATATAACTGCCCTGCATGATTTTCTTGGTTGTGATCTTTACAGAAGCAGAGAGCCAGCCCCTCCTCCCTCCCAAGCCACTACGATCAGCAGTCAATCTCTTCACTACTGGCGCCACCAGTGCTCCTTCCATACTGTGCTGTTGTTGTTAGGTGCTGTCAAATGAGAAAAACTCAGAGCATTAAACAGATCTGAACCGTGCCATCCCCATGATCTCTGATATGCTCGAGTCCATGGTCACAGTCACTATGTCAATCCATCTTGTTGAGTGTCTTCCTCTGTTTCTCTGACCTTCTTTCTTTCCCAGCATGATGTCTTTTTGCAAGAACTGACCCCTGCTGACCACACACCCAAAGTATGTAAGATAAAGTGTCAGCATCGTTTCCTCTAATGAACACCCAGGTTGCACTTTCTCCAAGACTCATTTGTTTGTTCTTCTGGCAGTCCACTGGCCATTCAGTCAAAACTAAGTCACACTGAGTTTCCACAAAATCCCTTGGGAAAGAGAACTACTGAGGAGAAAGGGTGAGCAAGGAAGTGATGGAGCTGTGGAAGGAGAGATGGCAGACAATCTTGTTAGTTGCCTTTAAAAGTCCAGCGTCAAGGAGGTCTGGGTCCTGGGAAAGTGCGGAGGGGGGAGCAACCCAAACAGCACAGACCACAGCAAACAGACGAGACGTTTTGAATCATTTCCGTTCCGGACGTGTAGTGATGCATTAGTCACTCAGGTAATGAGATCTTACAGGGAGATGATTCCAAGACTAGCTTGACAATGTGAAGTATAGCCAATCTGGGACCGGAGTGCCAACTGCATTTCCAAATTGGCAATTAGACATAATGTCCCAAAGACAATCACCCAATAATGCTGAAAACAAAGAAGTTTCCATCATAAAGCTGTCATTCTTCAGAACTGCCCTTCTGTCCTGTCCCTGATGCATTCACCTCAGAAACAACTGCCCATCAGGGGCTAAGTCCTTGGGGCCCACTGGGGTGGGGGTGGGGACTGGGAGTGAATAATTACGATCCAGGAATAACTCGAGCATTATTCTGTCACCGCATCAGGCTCATCCCTTCCACCCAGAATGGCACCATAACTTCTAACAAACTACCCCAAAGAGAAGCAGGATGTGTTGGCGTCTATGGTCCTCCCATGGAGCCCTGGTGGTACAGCAGTTAAAGCAGCTGTTAAGCAAAAGGCCAAGCCTTAGAACTCACCAGTTGTTCTGTGGCAGTCTGCTTCTGAAAAGACTTCCAGCACCGAACACCCTTCAGGACTGACCCACCCTGTTCCACACAGATGCTGCAAGAAGGAACGGAGTCCTGGTGGCATGGCCCATAAGGGAATTGCACTGCTCAACCTAAGACTATGCTTCTTTGGCAGTTCAAACCCACCAGCAGCTTCGTGGGGGGAAAGATGGGCAATTTCCTCCCATTCAATTTACAGCCTCAGAAACCTAAAGGAGAGTCAGCTATGCATCTGTTCTGAATCAACTGCAATGAGTTTGAGTTTAACACTTTGGACACAATGCGTGTGTTGACAAGACATGGTTCTTCCTCGGGGTGTGCAGTCAACTTGGAGATAAGACACGCTCCAGTCACATAAAAAGGTAACTGTTGCCCCCTGCCCACCGTGTCAACGAGAAGTCCAAACAAGCAGGTTGTCAGACTGCATCTTAATTCTCTTGCCCGTAACAGTGGTATAAATATTCCATGCAAAAACTAACCTGAAGGCCTGGTCCTGCTTCCTCAGGACCACAGTTGTGGAAGATCTTACTCAGCACATTTCTACCCAGAAGCACGAGGGTGCCATGAATCAGAAAGTGAGAACCAAGCCAGTGGCAACTGGTTGTTGGATTTTAAACACCTAGCAAGGTTTTACAGCCATTGTCAAGAAGACAAAGATTCTCACCACTGGGCCAACTGGCAGCATCAGGATGGATGGTGAAGAGATTGAGATTGCTCACAGCTTTAGTTTGCTTGGCTCCACAGTCAACACTCTCAGCACCAGAAGCCAGGAAATTAAAAGACATATTGTGACAGGAAAGTCTGCTGTTAGGGACCTCTCCAAAGTACTGAAGAGCAATGGTGTCTTTCTGGAGACTAAGGTGTATCTGATAAAGGCCATGGTCTTTGCAATCACTTGTTATGCATCAGAGAGTTAAACAATGACTAAGGAGGATAGAAGAATTGATGCCTTTGAGCTGTGGTGCTGGAGAAGAGTATTGGGGGTACCATGGACTGCCAAGAAAACAAACAGATTCATCCTGGAGAGGGTTAAACCAGGCTACTCCTTGGAGGCAAGGATTCTGAGGCTTCATTTGACATACTTTGGACATGTTGTAAGGAGAGACCAGTCCTTGGAGAGGGACATCATGCTTGGTAGGATGGAGGGACAGCACAGGAGGGGAAGGCCCTCTATGAGGTGGATTGATTCAGTGACTGGGGTAATCAGGATGGGTGTGACGGAGACAGTGTGACTGGCACAGGATAGAGCAGGGTTTAGTGCTGTTGTACATAGGGTAGCTATGAGTCGCAAGTGACTCAACAGCACATAACAACAATAACAACATCTTTTCAGTCACAAGCTACACATTGGAAAGTTAGACAATGAATAAGGATGGCAGAAGAAGAATCCATGCCTTTGAAATGCAGTGCTGGAGAAGAGTACTGAATATACTAGACAGTCAAAAGAACACGTTTATCTTGGAGGAAGTGCAACCAAAGTGCCCGTAGCGAGGCAAGGAGAGTGAACCTTCATGTCACATATTTTGGTCATGTTGTTAGGAGGAGTTATTCCTTGGAGAAAAGACATCATGGGTGGAGGGTGAGAGGAAGAGAGTACCTTCAATATCATCTGCCGGATCAGTAATCATGAGGAGAGCTCAGGACAGAGCAACATTCAGATCTGCTGTTGAGAATTAACAGGATGGCGTCCAACAACAGCAACTGCCTCAGCAAACAGCAGGGTTTCTAGCACATACTATTGTGACCGTTGTTGGCTGACCTCAAGTCAGTCTCTCAAATCATGGCAGCCACATGCACAATACTGCCCATCCTAACTATCCATCGCGTTTCCATTAGCTGCTTTTCAGAAGACAGCCAGGCCTTTCTTCCTAGTCTGTTTGAATCCGCTGGAACCTGTCTGGCAATCCCAGGAGCTCACAGGCTTCAACAATAAACAGGTGGCAGCTGCGTGTGATATAATGGCCAGGAATCAAACTCCCTCATGAAGATGAGAATTCAGCCCCAAAAGCATCAATTCTGGCAACTAAAATGGACTGAAGACACAATGAAAACAATTCGAATCTCAACTTTTTTATGCGAACCTCCAGTTTGTACTGCTGAAGAAACATACTATCAACATTCACTCCTTATAAGCATTATTTACTCCAAAGATTCTTTCTTCGCTTTGAGGATGGATAGCGTGTCAAGTGAACAGCCCCTAACAGTACACACAGGTAAAGCCATAAAGCCTGGGTAGTGAAAAGGCGCATTTTTTCAAATTATCCCCCCATATTTCATGAAAAGAGCAACTGCAGAGTGTCACCCCAGGCAGAACCACTTCTCTCCCACTCTGTGACCAGGTTCTGAGTCCAGTTCTTTCAAGCTGAGCCCTCACATGTGGGGAGGCCCACCCAGGTCCTTGTGGAAAATCAGACGCGCCATTTTCCCGCCTGCCCAAGGGAGGGGCTGCCAGCAGGCTTCCTGGAGCATCACCACAGAGCAGGCCTGGTTACCACCGGCCTTTAATTTTGCAAGAAAGCGGTTTGGCTGAGTAGCCACGCTGGACTTCAGAAAGCCTCATCCTTTGCAATGTGGCCTCTTGGTGGAAAAGCAAGTCTGCTTGTCGATGGGCACCACACACCACGCCCTGGACGTCACACTACCCTTTCCAACCCACCCCAGCAGGGCTTGGCAGCAGGCACCAGGCAAGCCAGCTTCAGCGGCAGGCGCCTGTCCGGAGCTCAGCTCCTTGGTGGTCCTGCGTGGAGTTTGCACGAGCCGGCTGTCTTGGCAAAGCAAACCTTCCTCCTCTCCTCCCTTCCCCAGCTGGAGTGCTAAGATTTTAAAACGGGCCTGTTTTCAAGGAAAACAGCCTGGAGGCTGAGGGATGGGCCAGACCTCTGCCACTCCAGGTGTGGTCTGGGCAGCAGATGCGACAGTGCCTGAGTTTTGTTCCAAACCTGCTGCCACCACAGTGGCCCGTGTGGAGTTAGCTCAGTGCTGTGGTCCACAGGGTTCTCGACAGCTGAGCTTCTGGAAGAAGTGCCCCTCAGGACAGCTTCAAACAGCCACCCTTTCAGTTAGTGGCTGCTTGCTTTTTAACCATTTGCGCTATCCAGGGAAGAATTTCAGTATCCCAGCCCCACTCTAGATTTCTAGACTCTGAATCCATGTTTCAACAGCCTCCCATGGCAGGGGTGGGGGAAGCAAATGTGTTAAGGTCTGAGAAGCATGGAATGAGCCACTCCCTCGGGCCTGGAAAGCTGAGAGCCAATGTCTGACAGCATCTCTGGGACCTTCTGCTCACGATGCTAATTCAGCCTCTGAGAGTGTCCCGCCTGCGTCCTCCTCCACCGGCCTAGAGTCCAGGGTCCACTGGATTCAAGTAACATTTCAAAAATAGGAGCTGCTCTTGTTCTTTGCCTGGGGTACTCAGGGGCCGGATGATCCAGAGGTCCTGAGGGGGAGCCTGGCCTTGTCTAACCTCCAGCCAACACCGGTGGTGCAGAAGTGCAACACACATGCCAGTCTGCTCACCAGAACCACAGGAGTGTCCCTCCAGGGGCTCTGAGGCTCTGAAATTTAGGAAGGTGGTACTGGGGACTGTGAATCACAGATTAACAGGGCCATGACTACGCGATGGACAGCCTCGGCTGCCCACTTTGCGAAGGAGGCTGTGAAAGTGAAACCATGACTGACTCCACACCCAGCTGCTTCCATCCTAATTGAAAAAAGAGTATAAGCACCCGAAGGCATTCCCTACTTCTTGTTGTGGTGTTAGGTGCCGTCAAGTCTATGACAGCTTCTAGTGAATGACCCTATGAACAGCAGATCTGATCCTTGCCTCATCCTGGGACACCATGATCTCTGTCATGACCATGTCATGATCTCAAGCCCACTGCGGCTGTCAAGCCTTCAGTCCATCTCGTTGAGGGTCTTCCTCTCTTTCACTGATCCTCCATCTTTCCAAGCACAATGGTTCCTCCTGAAAACATGCCCAAAGTAAGTCAGACAAGGTGTCACCATCCTTGCCCCACCAGGCCCCCAAACAACATCCCCAACTAGGGGAGAACAGAGACGCAACGATGACGCTCGATGGATCTTGACCTGGATATCTTCCTTCCAGACCAAAGGCCCTTCCTTTCTTCCCGATGCACGTCTGAGCAAGGTCTCCAGGCAGCTAGAAGCAGAGTCTGCCCTCCATTTGACTGAGGTCTTCCCAGATCTTTCTAGACAAATTCCCTACGGCACAGTAGGAAATGCCTTAGCACTTCAGGAAATGCTATAGGATTGTGTTCTGGTAGACTCCCCAACATACGGTTCAGTTAGACGTGAGGTTTCCTGTGTCAGAACCGACTCTACCACAACTTACTGGTGAGGAAATTAAAAGACTCATTGCTATCAAGTCAGTTCTACCTTGCAGGGACCCTCATCAGGTTTCCGAATGATTAATAGGAGGAGAGTGTCCATCTTTCACCCCTGGAAATTCAAACTCCCAGAGAAGAGTAGCCCTTGGCTCAGCAGTGCAACTATGCCACTCGTACTCCTCCTTCAGGTGAAGAAAGTGATATACAAAGTATTCAAGTCCACGCCAGGGTCACAAGGCTGCCTTCTGGTCCCTGCACAGGAGGACAGGTTTGACCTCTAAAGAAATAGTGCTTAAAATCAGTACATTTGAGAGCAGTTTAACCAACTTCTCTACTGCAGAACTCCTCCAGGCCTGCAAAGTCAACCTCAAGGAGGCAAGCATGATGATGCATCAGGACTCCCAGTTTCCTCTCCCAGGATATCTTCAAAGGCAGTGCCCACTGAACAGGCTGTGAGAAAGGCTGCTCCAGGGGCTGTCAAGGAAGGGTTGGTGTAGGCAGAACGACAGGAGACGGCTGTGTATCAGGGAGCATGTCCATGAGCCCTGGACTCGGGTGGCAGGCCTGTAATCTGTCTCTCCTAGAGGGTAAAATGGCAAACAGCCCCTCCACACAGTAGCCCAGGAGACCACTCCTGCAGATCCCTGGTGCTCAGTGAAGCTCCTCCCCACTGTTAGAATACACCCTGACTCCCCACCGCTCAGGCCTCATCCTTGGGGCTTCCACGGCTGCACCAGTCCATCTTCCAGTCCTGCAACAGTCAACAGCCAGGAGACCAAACTTCAGTTTGACTCTATTCAGCTGTCTGACTCAGAATGACAGACTTGAGTCTAGAGGTTCCTTCTGGCTCCAACACATTGTTTATTAAAGTCTATGTCCTTCAGGGGCCACAAGTTCAGTGAATCAAAGAGGGAATAAACTTCCCACTTTGTGAAGCTGGGGTAGCTCTGCTATTTCGGAGGTCTGCTAAGTGCCAGCCATTTGCCCGGAGCCAAGAGTGCTCAATAACCCATGGATTGCCAAAAGGACAAGCAAGGATGTCCTGGAGAAAGTGTAGCCCAGTGCTCCCTGGGGGCAAGGAGAGTGAAACTCCACTGCACATACTTTGGGCATGTTATTAGAAGGAACCAGTCACTGGAAAAAGACATCGTGCTTGGCAAGCTGGAGGGTCAGCAAAGCAGGGGAAGACCCTCAGGCAGATGGACTGACACACTGACGACAATGGTGGGCTCTAGCATGTCAGAGGTGACGAGGATGGCACAGGACAGGGTTCAGATCCCCGGTTCTTAGGGTTGACGCGACAGCACTTAGAATAAAAACATACATAAATCAGGGAGCTATGGCTCCCAGCAAAAGGCTTCCAGCCAGCTAAACATGACCCTGAGCCTTGTCATACTAACACAGAAAGAATGTACCTCTATAGCCACACGGATTTTAAAAGGCCGCAGGCCCGCCCACACTTCAGGCTCTCATTGGTTCCCAGCAAGAGCCTTCCAGCCAGCCAAATGGGACAACCTGGAGCCTTGCCGCCGTAAGGGAGCGATACTGTCTATCTGAAGGCACATGGTTCAAATCCACCAGCTACATCATGGAAGAAAGATGGGTAATCTCCTTCTGTGCAATTCGCTGCCTCTGAAAACCTGCTGAAGAGTCTGAGTCAGCTCCAATGTGATGTCAGTAAGGACCTGAGTGATACATATGTTATGCGAAGAATTCTAACATTCTATGCAGAAGAAATTCCATTCCCAGTCAATGCAAAGACCCTCTGGTCCACCAGGGGAGGCCTGCACGTCCACGTGACACTGAGCAGACTTCCGCAGAGCTTCCGAAGAGGAACCAGGAAGAAAGACCCGGTGATCTACACCTGTTATCATCCAGTGAGAACTCCAGGACTCACAAGCATCCGACCCACATTCCACTGGGTATGCGGATGCCACAAACTGGGTTCATCTTCACAGCACATCCCAACAACCACATGCATACATTACCACCATCCCTTACAGGTGTTCTACAATCCAAGCTTCATTAAGACTCGTTTACAAATGGTGAAACTGAGTCCCCAGAATGGTGGCCAGTCAAAGATGCTCACTAATAAGTATGAGACCACCCTCTCCCACAGGTGAGCTTGGTCTACCTGGCTGTACAAAATCTTCTAAAGTATGGATCTCTATAAAGAGCCAGCAATGAGAAGCAAAAGCTCTCTGGACAAGGGCGTTGACCAGAGCTTTTCAGCAGCCAGTCCCTCAGGACAGCCCCAAAGCCACTCCAAAAGGTCTGATCAGGAAGATGTGGCTCCAGTTGCCTCCTCAGTGCAATTGATTCCTGAGTCTCTTAAGGCAGGAAAAGGCACCAGGGAAACCTAGAATCCTAAGTCCAAAACCTGAACCACAGTGCAGAGGAAATGCATCCAGCCAGGCCCTGGGCAATTAGCACGCTATGACGGGATGTAGTGATTAATGTGTTGTTCAAACACCAGCAGTGTCACCCATAGTGGACAGCTTCTAGCGGAGCTTCTACTGAGAAAAGACCAGGAAGGAAGAACTGGCAATGTACGGCTGAAATAAACTGGCCAAGGAGAATGCTATGAATAGTGACAGAACACTGAAACTCTGCAGGAAGAGGAGTTCCTCAGACTGGATGAATACCCACTGCTAGCAAGTCAATTCCTGCTTAAATGTCCTCAGAGGACAGAGGAGAACTGGCCCTGAGGGTTCCCAAGGCTTCCGACGTCGTTCTCTTGTGGAGTAGTTGGTGGGTTTGAACCACCAACCTTTTGGCCTAAAAAACCACCAATGGCCTAAAACATGCTGCCACCAGAGCCGCTTCTTGAGTTATCAAATGACAACTGGTAAAGAGCTGCCGCCTCAAAGTAGAGTCGACCTGAGTTAAGACATGGATGGATGGCGTAAAGGTTTTGGTACCTTCACTGGTGCTGGAGAAGAGCACTGAACATCCCATGGACTGCCAAGAAAACACACAGGCTTGCCCTGGAGAAGGTGAAACCAAATTGCTCCTTGGAGGCAATGATTCTGAAGCTCCATCTCACATACTTTGGGCATGTGGCCAGGAGAGACCAGTCCCTGGAGAAGGACGTGGAAGGATAGAAGAGACATGTTTAGAAGGGTGGAGGGGCAGTGCAGGAGAGGACGATCCCAGATGAGATAGATTGACAAAGTACCTGAAATAATGGGGTAGGTGAGTCAGAGACTGTGAGATTGGCTCAGAGCTACTGTGCATAGGATTGTTATGAGTTGTAGGCAACTCAATGGCACATCACAACAATCACCTTCATTTGCACTGTACATTGTACATTGACTAAAAATGAGAAGAAAGAGCTATAAAAACCCACTAGTAATAGGGACATGGAATGTATGAAGAATGAATCCAGGAAAATCAGAAGTCATCAAAAGTGAAAGGGGGCAACTAAGATTGATACGCTGGGTATTACTGAACATAAACTGGTATTGGTTATTTTGAACAAACAGTCATACGGTCCACTTATGACAGGAATCACAAATTGTATTATCAAGAAAAATATTTCAAGATCGATCATAAAGTACAATGATGTCAAAGATAGGATAATACCCAGGTGCTTACAAGGAAGTCCAGTTACTTCAACTATCCCTCAAATTTACAGGAAAAAAATACTAATGCCACAAAATGAAGAAATTGAAAATCTATACCAACTTCTGTGGTCTGAAATTGCTAAAACATGTAAGAAACATTGGTATTTATTTACTGGTTATTGAAATGTGAAATCAAAAAAGTAGCTGAAAATACAGCTTTGATGATACAAACAACACTAGAGATTGCTTGACAGACTTTATAAAGACAAATTACTTAATCACAGGGAATATCTAGTTTGTAACAACACAGTTAATATGTTTGTGGACCCCACCCAGTGGAATTCACAGGAATCTAACTGACTGTGTCTACAGCAAGAGATGGCTGGAAAAGTTTAAGATCACCAATCAGGCCAAAGCCAGGATCCAACTGGCAAAACCAGACCATCCACTGCTCACATGCAAGTTCAAATGGAAGTTGATGAGAATGAAAATAACGACACAAGAAACAAAGTACAGTCTTGACTACTTCCCATCTGACTGCTAAGACAGTCTCATAGTGGACTTGAGACACTGAACAGAAAGGAGTGTAGACCAGCTGTATTCAAAAGCAAAAGGTCATCTAAAACAAAGGCCCAAAACGGATGTCAAAAGATTCTCAGAAGTTTGCTCTTGAATACAGAAAATCTAAAGTAAATGAAGTAATAATGAAAGAAAAGAGCTGAACAGAAGATTTCAAAGGGAAGCTTATGACAAAATTTGATATTATAATAAAAATGTGCAAAAACTCAGGGTTAGGAACCAAAAGTGAAGAACACACTCTGCATTTGCAAAGCAGAAGAACAAAAAGTACTGAATGAGCATGAACTATCAAGAGAAGAGGGAAACTATCCAGATAATCACTGTACCAAAAACAACTGGTCAATATTCAACCATTTCAGAGATAGCATATAATCAACAAGCAAAGATACTGAAGAAATACAAACTGCACTGAAGATACTGGTATAAACACAAGGCTCCTGGAACTGACAATACCAGTTGAGATGTTTGAGTGAATGGATGCAATGCTGGTAGCACGCATGCTCCTGTGCAAGAAACTTGGAAGACAGCTACCTGGCCAACTGACTGCAAGATATCCATGCTCACGCTCATTCTAAAGAAAGGCCATCCAAAAAGGATCTACAAATTGTTGAACAGTATCATCAATGTCTTGCACAAGTAAAGTTTCGTAAAAGGTAACTTTAAAATTTTATCAGTGGTCCACACACAGGTAATTACTGAAAATTCAAATCACATTCAGAAGTTGTAGAACGAGAGATATCAGTCCTGCCATCTCAAGGATCTTGGATGAAAGCAAAAATGCCAGAAAGATTTTCACTTGTGTTTTACTGACTGTGCAAAGACATCAAGTGTGCAGATCATAACAAGTTACGCATAACACTGTGAAGAACGGAAATTTCAGAAAGCTAAAGTGGACCCGTGCTGAAAATGCACACAAGACAGCAGACAGTTGTTTGGCCAGAATAGAGAGGTACTGAATATTACAATCAGAAAAGGCAGGTTTCAAAGAGGTATCCACTCACTATATTTATTCCACCTATATGCTTGGCATATAACCTGAGAGGCTGGGCTCCATGAAGAAAATGTGGCCTTAGGATTGAGAGGAGACTCACCAGCAATCTATAATGTGTATATTATACAACCTTGCTTGTTAATACCAATGAGGGTTTGAAGTACCAATACCAGTTGAAATGTTTGAGTAAATGGATGCAATACTGGTAGCACTCACACTCAAACACCATTGTCTTCAATATGGATTACACCTCAATACAAAAGAAACGAACATCTACTACACAACTGGACCAGTAAACAACATCATGACACACAGAAAAAAGACTGAAGGTGTCAAAGAATTTGACTTGTAAATACAATCAAGGCCTAAGGAAGCAGCACTCAAAAACAATCTATTACATGGGGCAATCGTCTACAAAAGACCTTTTTAAAAAGTCTTTAAAAGTGCCAAGGTGCAAGGACATCACTCTGGGGATGACACTGTGCCTGAACCCAAGCCATAGTCATTTTAATTGCCTCATATGCATGTGTAAACTGGACCAGGAATAAGAAACACCAAAGAAGAATGGAAGCCACTGAATTGTGGTGTCCTTCTAGAATACCAACTATCTCATGGGCTGCCCGAGGAATGACCAAATCTGTCTGGGAAGAAGTATACCCAGAATGCTCTCTGGCAGAAAGGACGGTGAGACTTCGTCATTTTATCAGGAGGAACCAGTGTCTACAGAAGGGCATCATCCTGCTTAGAGAGTCAGTAAAAGGGAGATAGACCCTCAAGGAGACAGACTGACACAATGGTTTTAACAATGGACTTAAACAGCAAAAACTATGAGGCTGGAACAGGAGTGGGCACTGTGTTCTCTGTGGGATACTGGCTTACTCCAAGTCAGAACTGACTTCCCTGCATCTAATAATGACAGCTGATGTTTATATTAATAACATGCATCACAGAAAACGTCCACAAAGATACCTCAACAGCCCATCACCTGCACATCACTCACAATCACGCCCAAGTTTCTACTGTAAGGACAGCTCACACTAAAAGCTGGACTGAGTCTGTATCTAAACCACAGCCCCCTCAGGGAAATGAGCCCTGAGCCTCAATTTCCCCAGACATTACAGAGAGGCAGGCTGCACGCCTGAAGAAACATGCACACTATGGATATAAAAACTTAAGGGAAGTGCCCTAAGGCTTAATTCCTTAAGGAACTGCTTAAAAATTGCAAAACACATTCTGAGCTAGAAACTTTACTCATAGTTCCTTCAACTCTGTACTCTCCTGTCAGGAAGCAGAGAGCAGGAAGGGGTAAGAATCAAAAGAGAATCCTCACATCTCATACCTAAGGAAAGGAGAGCCAAGAGGTGAAATGACTTGCTCAAGGTCACAGTCTTGTTCAGGCTGCCAGCCCAGCTCCCTTTTCAGGACAGCTTGCTACTGTATCAAGCCTCAAAACGTCACGGCCAAGTGAATACAGAGCTACGACAGAGTCCAACAGAGACAAAAACAATAATGTTGAAAGTGCAGCAAAGAACACGGCACTAGAATGATCGCACTCAAGTTCCCACCAAGAGGAAAATGGTATTAACTTTAAACTTGGGCATTTACTACAAAAATACACGTTCCGTTATTTTCAAAACAGTAAAGTCACTCATCATTTAAGGCTTAATGATCCAAGGTACTAATGGTGAGACAGCCCACACCTCCCATCCACAATCCCTTGGTCAAAAATGATGGGTGGTCCCCAGAGTTTCCTTCTGAAACTTAGCTCCCTCAGAATGCCAAATGCTGACAAGACCTGTCCACCTCTGCACCCAGCTCCTGGCAAAACCACTTCTGGGGTGAATGAGGATGATGAACGAGTGTGGTGGCTGGTCACATTCCACAGAAAGGCAGCTGGATTTGCTCGGGAGACCCAGCACTGAAATTAGGATACCAGATGCATCCTTTCAACAGTATCTCAACTCCAACTACCAAATACTTAAAAAGCAAGAACAAAAACAAAGACCATGATTGCAGTAAAAACAGCACAAGAGTAGCAAGCAAAGCTTATACAGAAGGCATTAAGTTGCTGGCTCACATGAGCTGGCTACATGCGGTTTAATTAAGCAAATCAAGAGCCAGGTATTAAGAGATTCTGGGCATATTTCAAAACAGACTTTAATGATATCAAAAGTGGCCTGGCGCCATTCCACATTTGCCTCACTGCTTCCCAACTACCACCATCATCATCTCTCATCCCAGTTTGAATCCTGGTAGAAGAAACAGTTTCGTCAACTGAACAGGTCTTGGAGATGCACAAGAAGGCCAAACAGTTAGGGGCTGGTCTGTGATTGTTTCCTCCCTAAAGGTGACTGCCAAAACCTATTTTCTTGAGAAAACTGGGGGTTATGCTTGGTCATCACAGAGGAAAAAGATCCTTTATGGAAACCATCTAATTAGCCTTTCCCTCCAGGCACTGCATGAGCGTGTATCTAGGTTCCTACGGAGTAAAAAGAAATTTCTGAAGCTAGGCTTAAAACCCTAGAAAAATTAAAATGTCACTTCTTGTTACAAATTGGAAAAAAAAAAGTATGCATCCCGATCAAAATTGCCTGGTTCCTGGGAGAAAGAAGGCTGTTTAAAAGTGCACCTGAATCACTTGTTCTAGGACAACATTTTGGATGTGTGCAACTCTTAAGCTGGCATCCACTAAGGACAAGTCACTGACTCTGAGTGAAGGACAGAAGGTGGAGGGCTGGAGGTAAGGCGGGTGGTGGAGAGTGGGAATGTGTGAATAAGGCTCTATGAATAAGTGTGTAAGGAGGAGAAGGCGGCATGGGGCACTGATAACACCCTTACAATTCTGCTTCATCTGAAGGCTATTCTGGAACTGGGAGGATTTCCTCCGTGACTAGAAGGGAAGGCAATGCCAAAGAACGCTGACTTCCCATCTGGAGGCAGAGAAGCAGGAGGAGGAAGAAGAGTGAGGGCTTTTATTCTCCCTCCCCACTTATTTCCAACACACCAGTATTTTCCAAAACACAAATGCACTGCCACAAAACACAGCTGAGCTCCACCATCCAGCGCGATGTATAATTAATGATTAGGAGAGAGCTTCGGTTCAGCCTGTGTTTTTATTATAGGGGACCTCCAGATAGCCCAGCTTCCCCACCTCTTCCTTTAGCAACCACAGCTCACTGCTACAAGTTGCTTCACCCTGTGGAAGTTCGGGGGAGGGGACACCTTGCATTAAGTTTACCAGAAAAGGTATGATCATTGGAGAGCAAGCATGTGTCAACCCTGAATGATCCCCACACAGGCCTCCTCCAAAACCAACGGCTGCCAAGTCCCCCAAGATGGGGCATACCCACCAAAATGTGCCTCTATTCACTTTGTTCTTTCCTTTCTTTTGATTAATCACTTTTCTATCAACCCCTCGTTCCTCAGCTTCCAGCCAGTGAGGCATGGGGTGGGGAGGAACCTCCAGAGACTCAGAGACAGAGTGGGCAGCCAGCCTACCATCAGGGTGTGTTGAGCCTTGATGTTGGGGGCGTCCCTGTGCCAAGAATAGCCAAAACTGAAGCTGGCATCCAGGCACCTCAAAAGCGCAGGGGAGAGACTCAGCGTGAAACCATGGCCTCAGCCAACTCCAGAAGCCCTCGAGATCCAGCTCCACACCGCATCAGCATTCCAGCGGACCCTGAGTGGGTGGTATGGGGGCGACAGAGCTGAGGCTGAGGGTACGTTCCAGGAGAATATCCAAGGATGGAGAAGACCAGGAGTGACATCAAATCCGGTGGGTGACCTCGCAACATTCCTAAAGTGGCAGCCCAAAAGGATTCCTCCCCAAATGGGGTGAGCTCCCCAACTTTCTCTTGCCTTCCAAAGTCCCCCCACTCCCTCGGGCCACGTCTCTCTTCCGGAATTCCCTAATCTATGAGGTTTTTCTCTCACAACCAAAGGATGTTCCGTTTCTGGTGACCCCACAAACTTATCTCCCCAACAGGTCCTCAAAGTGCTGCTGCCCTTAGTCGCCCCTTCCCAAGCCAAGGTAGCTGAGTCGCACTGAACACTCACCCTGGGAGTCCCAGGGCCCTCTGTCTCTGAAGGGTTGACTTTCTCTACCCTGTGCCCCTGCACCCGAGCGGAACGCGTCCCCCAACCCCGTTCCAGCCTCTGCTGCAAACAACCCCACAATAAACAAGGAAACGGGATTGGGCGTCCGCGTCCCGGAGCGCGCCAGCTGGGGGCAACTCCTCACCCCCGGCGCGCTGCCCGCCGCGCAGCCCGCCGCCCCATCCCAGGGTGGAAGCAGAGCGGAGGGAAGGGGAGGTCGCGAGGCGAACGCGGGCAGGGATGCAGGCTGGCACGCCAGCGTGCGGGGCGAGGAGGTGGGCTGCAGCGCGAGGAGCTGCGGGCTGGCGCAGGGGGCCGGGCGCCGGGCGCACCTTACCTTCGTCTTGCCCCCGCAGTGGCAGCAAACGGTCCACAGGTACTTGAGCGTCCGCCAGAGCAAGATGATGAAGAGGCCCCCGAAGAAAGTCACCATGGAGGAGGCCAGGAAAGCCCACCACATGCGCTGGCCCCGGCTGTCGCACGGCACCTCCATGGTCACCGGGATGATGAGCGCATCCATCTTGGGCTCGTGGACCGAGGAAGAGGAGGAAGAAGAAGAAGAGGAAGAGGAGGAGGACGCGTCTAGGCTGAGATGGTTCGCGTGGATATTGCTGCTCATTCTAAGACTGCTGCCGCCGCCGCCGCCGCCGCCACCGCCGCCGCTGCTGCTGCCGC
>NW_006399808.1:3822284-3826904 GCF_000299155.1 Elephantulus edwardii | reverse complement strand
GCTGCCGGGCTGCGGCCGCCTGCTAGCCCAGCCTCCCGGGATCCCCGGGCCGCGTCGCCACGCCACCGAGCCTCCGCGGCCTCCTCTCGGCCTCCCTCCTCGCCTCCTCCGGCTCCTCCTCGGCCCCGTCCTCGCCACCGGAGCCTGTTCGGCGCGCGCCCTGCGCTCTCCGCAGCCGCCAGCAGCAGCAGCTGCAGCAACTGGAGCGGGAGCGGTCTCAGGCTGCCCCGGGCGGGCGGGGAGGAGGCTGGCCGCTCTGGCTCGCCTCAGCCCGGGCCTGGGCGGAGGGCAGGGAGACCCCTTGGTGGCGGTCCTGCAGACGCCCCTGGCCCAGTGCGTGCTGGTTAGAGCGTCCACGGCCCGAGTGTGGGAGCCGGCGTCGTTCTCCAAGGTGCTGCGCTGCCACTGAGCGCCTTGGGGAACCCCGGGAAACGACGGGGGCTCCCAAGGCAGGTCGTCCTCCCCAAGTGAGCCCCCAGTGGGGAGGGGAGGAGTGGCTAAGCCATTTACTGGATTTCACAGACTGAGAACCCCAGGATCCTCGAGCTTCGCGAGGGAGGATGCTTCTCCAAGATACACACGTCTATCAATCCCTGGCTCTTTCCCCCTTATCTTATCTATCCAGCGCCTGGGACTAGTGGTCGCAGGCTGGCGGGTGGTCCGAGGCCTCTGACAGGTGGTTCTTTCAGCCTTTTCCTTAATAAGGAACAGAGACCGCCAAAGAGAGTGAGCGGAAGGTCAGGAGAGACTTGGCCTTGGAATGGTACCCGGCCCAACAGACAGCAGAGCCCTCCAAAGTGTGCTGACCCCATCTGCAGCCTTGGGAGCAGGGCAACCGCTGAAAAGGCGCCAAAAGATAGCGTCCCGCAGCCTTGAAGATGGAGCCCGGGTCCACTGGGGGCCTCTAGCCCTATTAGCTAAGGGAGACCCCCCTCTTTCCTCTTATCGGAAACTTGGCCCCTCTGGACACTGCTCTTCCTGATGCTACCAACTGGATCACAAGTTTTTTCCAGTACTAATTAAAAGCAAAATGATCATGCTTGCCTCTCAAAGGCCATAGTGGGTTCCCCAGTGTTTCCAGCTCGTTAGTTTAGGCGTAATTGGAATCTCCCGGTTCCTTTCACCCTTTCTGCAGTGAAGCCCCAAGCTGAGGTCCTTAACAAAACCTTCTAGTTCTGTTCCTGCCTGAAATCGCCCCCTGGAAGCCCTAGGACGCAGGGGAGGGTGGGGACGGGAGGCGGAGCTTGACACCGGCTGACAGGGCTGCAGAGCTTCGCTAGCTGAGTGTAGGAGTGTAGAACGTTGTCTGGATTCAGGTAACCAGTCATTTAAAGAAGCAAAGGCAAAGGGGAAAGTGGGGTGCAATAAGAGGCTTGAGCGTTGGAATTCAAAGGCAGCATGGACAAGGTAAACAAGAAGATAGCTTCCAAAAAGTGAAATTGTTCGGTCCCGATCCCTGGGTATGTCATCCAGGTTTGCTGGGTGCCCACCCCATTGCGTCAGTCAGCCTTATCGTGAGAAGGTCTGGGCCTTCCCAGCACAGGGCTGGGAGATTTGGCTGCACAATGAGGTGGTGATGTTCAAGAAGGTGACTGTGGCGTTGAGTTTTGTGCTCGCCTGTACCGCCTTTTGTTGCCTCACCAGATGCCAGGGAGGTTGTGGACTTTGCTTAAATCAAGTCCAAAATTTGAAATTTAAAAACAAAACTTTCACAACGGAAAATGGAAGGTAAAAGGATGGGATGGCCTGCTCAGCGGGATATGGAACTTTTAGAATGGATTACCATCCCTGCAAAGCTGAGCTTCCACAAGCCAACTTTCCCCCACCCCCAACCCCCAGCACTGCCAGCAGCCTGCCCAGACACCTCCTTCAACCCCAACCTGGAGGGTTAGTACACTCCAACATTTACTCTGACCTTTATGGACCTGGCTGCAAGGTCCCCCGCTGTTTCTCTGTCATCACCATAAGCATCTCAGGATCCCGCCAGTGCTGGCCTCTGACTTATTGTCTCCTTCATCACTCCTTCCTTTGCCAGGGGAAATAGTTAACAGTGTCTGTGTTACCCCAAAACCTAACTTTAGTTGAGATTCATTAGAAAGAGACCCTCACTGTCAAACTCAATATTCTACCATTATCACAATCCCAGTCTCACCATCTGCCTACCTAGAGACCTAGGTGAAAAAGGGCCACTATCCAGGGAAATACACAGACCAGGCCCCTGCCTAGCTCCCTCCAGCCCCTTCTTTACCAGTCATAATGTCTAAGCCAGCTTCAGGAAGCTTGGCACATGGTCTTTCAACCTGAGAAGTGTTTCTGCCCAGACAGGATGGAACCTCAAACTTGAAACATAAACTCAAAAATCCCTCCCATCAAGTCAATTTTGACTCAGAGCAACCCCCGCCCCCACCTCCACCGGCTGGGATTCCCAGGCTGTAAATCACAATGGAAGGAGAATGTCCATCTTTCTCCCCTGAGTTGCTGGTGGATTTGAACCTGCAGAGATGCCTTTGGTTGGCAGCGCAGCACATTATGGGCTACACTTTGGATACCTTACATCCATTGTGTTTCCATGTCTAGAAAATTAGTATAAAAACAGGGAATGGCCTTGTATTGTAGAGATGAGAACTAAAGCATTATAATAGACATTGTTGCAATCACTAAGACTTTGTCTGAAAGATGGTCAAACTCAGATAAGGTCTGGTGACTTCCAAGCCTGTAGTCATGGGTGCACGCATGCATATCACACGGTGGTATATGTACAGCCAGGATCCTTGCTCTCTCTGACCCCTCTTTGCTATTCAATACCCCAACAAGGCCCCTCAGGTAGGATGGGAATTTAGGCAAAGTCGTCCCTGCTCTTTGCTGCAGTTGTAATTAAGCCCAGAGGGCACTACAGTCAGCCAGCTGGAGATAGACTTCAGGGGATGCACAGTGCCACTTCATCCCACACCCATGCCTGTCTCCTAAACTCAAGTCCACTCCACCTCCTGATCAGCGCTGTGGTCCATTTCTAAAAATGCCCCAGTAATGACAATAGCGAACATTACCCAGATGCATTACGCAGAGCCCAGTGCATTTCATTTAACATAGCTCATTTAATAGTGCCAGTCTTGCACAAGAAGTCAAAGCTGAGCAACAGTCAAAATGCCAATCTACTTCTAAAACCAGCATGAGCCTCTTATTTAATTCAAAATACCAACACTTAATAGTTTGCAGACAGAGGGTAGTCTTATTACCACGTGCACACATACCCCAGTCATGTATGCGTGGGCACAAAGTACATCTTTTGCAAAATGGCAATAAGGAGTTGTACTACCAAATGAAGAACTTCTGGTTCAAATCCACCATCTGCTCTGCAAGAGAAAATGGACAATCTCCTCAACTGTCTGCCTCTGGAAACCAACTGAAGGCAGCTGGGTAGTAGGTTCAAACTCAAATATACATTAACAACAACAAAGTATTCTAATTTGAGAAATGCCAACTGATTTAAAACAAATAAACAGTAATTGGCAAGGTCCAATGGTGATTAATTTTATAAAACATAATGCATGAGAATGATTGTATGAAACACACTACGAATGAATAGTATGAAGCACAATGTATACGAACTTTGTAAGCAAGCCCATTTTTAAAAAATTAAAAATAAATAAATAAATAAACCGACAAAATAAAAAAGCAGAATGGGTAGCCAAGGATAACAAGAAAGGATGTTTACTTAAATGTTGGCCCAAGCTATGTTGCGTTTTCGTTTTCTTCTGAACTGGTCTCTGTCTCCAAACGTTTATCAGTCATTTTTGCACCAAGGAAGCCAAGTCCTGACTCTTTAGGTGATCTATCGCCCTCTGCTGGCTATTGCCAGTCTGTAATGTTATTTTGGGAATGTTTCGAAAAGGGGGTTTCTTAAAGTAGTCTGAAATTCTCCAATACGGTGAAAAGAAAACCTACCACTTGGAAAAAATATTTGGCAATACCACCTCAGACAAGAGTCTCATAACAAAAGTTTACAGAATCCTACAGTACCTCCACAAGAAAAAGACTGATAACACAATCACAAAGCAGATATATGCACACCCATGTTTATTGCAGCTTTGTTCACAAAAGCAAGGAGTTGGAAACAACCTAAGTGCCCATCAACAAACGAATAGATAGAGAGGCTATGATATATTCACACAATGGAATACTATGCTGCATTGAAAAACAAGGAACTCATGCAATATTATTCAAAATGGTTGACTCTGGAGAACATTATGCTGAGTGAAATATCCTAGTCACAAAAGGACAAATACTGCATGGTGCCACTGTTGTAAAAGAGGACTGACCTTGGGGTTGCAGAGAGACTGAGTAAGATGGGCTCAATAATATATACTGCACTGAAACAGAGGAGGGAGAAAACTGTTTAAAAGAGATATGTGATTAGGTATTTCTGTCATGACAGTAGTCTAGAGCGATGGCTACATGGTGGAGTGGACCTGGGAGATGGTTTATAAAACAATGAAAGAATTTTTCTTTTACTTTTCCAAGAGGGTAGTGTTCTGGGGCGGGGAGGCTTGGGAGAGGAGAAATGTGCAACAGTGAATGAATGGAAATCCAAAGCCTCTGTAAATTTTCACTGAAATTAAT
>NW_006399808.1:3801209-3820964 GCF_000299155.1 Elephantulus edwardii | reverse complement strand
GTGATAGGGAATGGCAAAGGACACACTGACAAAGGAGATTAATCAGAACTGGCTTTGACAAGCACTGTGGCAATGGGACTATTAAAATAGACTTTCAAGGAGGGGAAAAAAGAGGAACAAACTGGGGGGAGGGTAGAGAAAATAGTACAACAATGAATGAATGGAAACCCAAAATCTCTGTAAATGTTTATTAAAATTAATAAAATTTAATTAAAAAAAAACAAAACGGGCAAAAGACATGGAAAAAATGTCCACAGAGTAAGATATTCGGATGGGCAACAGACACATGAAGAGATGCGCCAAATCACTGACAGTAAGAGAAATGCAAATCAAAACCACAATAAGATGCCATCTTATCCCAGTATCAGTGGCAAAGTTTAACAGGACAACAAGTAATAAATGTTGGAGAGGATGTGGAGCGGTGGGAACTTTCATATGCTGTGGGTGGAGTTGTAAAACGGTACTACCACTCTGAAGGACAGCTTGGCATTTTCTCAAAAAGTTGAACATAGAAACTCTATATGACCCGGCTATTCTATTACTAGAAATAAAGCCCAAGGAAATTAGAAACGAGACACAAAACATTTATACATCAATGTTGACAGCAACGTTATTCACCATCACAAGAACATGGAAACAGCCCAAATATCTAACCGTAACCAAATGGATTGAGAAATTGTGCTACATTCGCACAATATGTAGCGTTCAGAAGCGACGATTTTGAAAAATACTACATAATATGAGAAAGACTAGAGATCGTTATGCTGAGTGAACTAAATCAGTTTCATAAGGGCAAATATTGCATAAGACCATTATTGTAAAAATAGAAGGATGACTGGTAAAACCTGTAAGGGAGCTCAATGGGGTAAGGAGTAGGAGGAGAAGGGTGAGGATGGAAAGAGGCAAAACCACAGGGCTTCATAGTTTGGTGGGTGGAAGAAGGTGGGGAAGGAAATGGGAAGGATATGGGTAAAAGAACAGTGTAATAGCGGGCAAGATCCAATGGTGATTAATTTTGTACAACATAATGCCTGAGAATGATTGTATGAAACACAATGTGAATTAATAGTGTGAAACACAATATATACAAACTTCGTAAGAAAACCAATTAAAAAAATTTCAAAGAGGAAAATGCTACCCTTTTTTTTTTTAGAAAAAAAAGCAACAGTAGCATTGGTCTAGTTTCTAGGCCTATCAGCATATTAATGTTGTGATAAAGATAGCTGACAGAGCTCAAGTGCTAT
This sequence comes from Elephantulus edwardii, assembly GCF_000299155.1. Taxonomy (NCBI): domain Eukaryota; kingdom Metazoa; phylum Chordata; class Mammalia; order Macroscelidea; family Macroscelididae; genus Elephantulus; species Elephantulus edwardii. The sequence goes on along the minus strand of NW_006399808.1, from coordinate 3,819,720 downwards.
TGTGACTAAATGTCAGCCTTTTAAAGCTGTTTTTGGGTTTAATTTTTCATTATGCTTTTGGGTGAGCATTTACAGGGGAAATTAATTTCTACTCAGGACTCCTAGACACTTTTTTGCATGGCATCAATTTTAGGCCTGACGGTGTCATAGTAATCTTCGGCTTTCTTGCTGTGTCTCCATTCTCATTTGTTTCTCTTTCCTGGCCCTTTCTGCCTCTGAGCTTTTCCCCTAGGCAAATACTGCCTTTCCTTCTCATGTAACTGATGTTCCAAGGAATTTGTTCCCCCCTGTTGTTATTGCTTACCTTATAGTCTTGTCTGTTGACTGAAAGTTGACCCACAAACATGAGTTCCAGTTTAGGCTTGCAGAGCATCCAAGGACCATAGACTTTATCAGAAAGCAAGACCAGTCTTTTTAACGATTTTAAGTTTTGTTCCACATTGATTTCCCACTCAGTCCATGATTTTTCACTGGCGTCCTGTAGTCTGTGTGGTGGCCAGGCCCCATGTAGTTCTTCTGGGCTCGGGCTAGTAGAGGCGAGGGTTCACGTGGTGCCTTAATACCTGACTTTGATTTTCTTTACTCCAAATGGGGAGAAACCAATAGATGTATCTTAGGGGACCACTCACAAGCCTTGAAGACCCCAGTTTCTATACACAAAAGAAAGATGATAAGCAATGTCTTCATAGACTGTATCCTTCATGATTATAAAACCCAGTAACTCAAAAGTGTACAATTATGCTTTAGTCTTCATCATTTTGCTCATGCTGTGTGTTCTACTTTGTACATAGATATAGTAGATAGATAGATAGATGATAGACAAACAGGATAGACACAGTTGTTGTTGTCATTGTTGTTATTGTTGATTGTCTTCAAGTCGAGCACAACTCATAGAAACCCTATGAAGAAAAGACCTGAAGCCCCACTACAACTATCGACATTTATCAAAGTTCATAGAGTGGATGCCACTCCTGCTTATACACACTCACATATGTAAGCATGTCCTCTGTCAAGCTTGTACATATCTGTGGGTGTATGTATCCCCACTCACCTCCCCACACCTGTTGAGCTTGCGTGTCTGTCCTGACCACTCCTTAACTTTCCAGTGTTTTACTCTAAGCAGCTATAACTAGTCTCCTGTTTCTTACCTCCTTTAAGCTCCATAATTTAAGCTACATACTTTGTGGTATAAGAAAGAGGAGAACCTGTGACTTGCAACAGTCATCTAAGACACAATGAGTGTGCTTCACCCACCAGGAGCAAAAGAGAAAGAAGAAACCAGGGTCTCTAAGCTGAAACTAATGTCTAAGGCTAACAGCCTAAAAGAGCCACAGCCTCATCTACTCTGAGAACAGAAGAGGCTGCCTACGACTGACCATGCTGGTCAAGGCAACAGGAGACAGAACCTGATAGATCAGGAGAAAAAAGTGCAGCATGGAGCTCAAGTCCTTAAAAAAACATCCACAGGTAGGGAGCTCTGGTAACCTAGTGGCAAGAAGCTGCACTGCAATCTCAGAGGTGCACAGTTCAAATCCACCAGATGCTCCACTGGAGAAGGAGGGACAGTGTCCTCCTGTACCAGTCAGATCTGATTTGACGGTACATGCACAAAAAAAAAAAATTAAATTTTTTTTAAAAGTCCACACGTACTACATCAGCTGAGACCAGAGGAGTGGCACCTTGAGACTCTCACCCTGAGGTATTTACTTGAACTAAATTATCGCTTAAGATCAACTTTTAGAAAAATGGAAGATTGGCACACAAAAGAAAGCTATTACCCAGTAGTCTGACACTTAAAAATCTATTTAAGATCCAAAAGTCAACAATTACATTAAAGCAAAGGTAAGTAGTTATGGAGGATAAGGAACCTAGAGTGCTGAATAGGGAGCAATTGGAACACAACTGAAGAGAAGGTCCACGTGGTCCTTCCTCACCTGTGCTTCCTACAGGAGCTCGCTCTTTGTGACAATGTTACGGCTTTTTGTGACAGTGTTGTGGCTCTTTGTGAAAGCGTTTCTCCTGCTTGATAAACTTTCCTCTGTACACTTTTTTCTGTCTTAACAAACTTTCCTGTCTACAACAAAAAGAGAGAGAACATAGATGCATGGTGAACAGTGTGACAAAAGTTACTGAAGAACTTGTGTAACGTTTAAACAAAAGTATAGTAAAATGCTGCTTTTCTAAAAAATTGACAGGAGCTTTCCCACAGAGCCCACAGAAGGAGGACACTCTTAGCTCAAGTGGTGCCCTGAACTCTAGCCTCCGACACGGTGGGGGGAAATCCATTTTGTATTTGTTAAAGCCACCTGCTTGTGGTATGTCTATTACAGCATCACTAAGAAACTAAATAACTATGGAATCCTTATTTTCATTTTTTTTACCAAAAGCAAACAAAACAAACCCCCAATATAGTAACACTATCAGAGTGGTAGAAGAAAGAATCATTAAGATAATACGGACCGCTACTCTGGCCCCCAAGCTTAAAAGGAAAGTTTATTCACAGTCTTTGTGGAAAGAATTTGCCTTGTTTCAGCAGATAAATATTGTAAGATTACCAGAATATATCAAAACAGCAGTCTCAAAATATTGTCCAAACCACAAGTGTACTTGACCACCAGGGGGCGTTTCCCATGGACAGGGCCTGTCCGCCTTCAGCTGGCCTATTTCAATAGCCTGCCCATCCTCAGAAGTCCAAACATGAAGGAGGAAGACTTTTGATTTCCTCGTGTTGAAGGCACTGTTGTTTGGGGGCATCCACAGAGAGTCTCCCTGGCTGTGTCTCCCCGGGACCTCTGCTGTGGGCTTCCTTGAGCACAAGGTTTTAGGTAATTTCAGAAAAGCACCTGACTGCTGCCTGCACCAAACACTGGGAGGCGTGCGGTGCTGGGGGGATTTGCCGTCTGCATGTGAGCCCGGCTTAGGGAGTCCCCAGCAGCATCAGCACACTGTGTAAAACTCATTTTTTGGCAAGATGCTATTCTCAATCGGTAGCTGGCAAGAGGAAAAAAAAAAAAAGAAGAAAAGGAAAAAAAAACCATCCAGGCATGTGGTTACCTATAAATCTCTCCCCCCACCTCCTTCCTTATAACAAAATTGAAAGCTGTAAGTTAAACGAAGTAACTTACAAGCTGTCCGAGCAGCGCTGGGATCTCCCTGGGTGATGTATGGTCGTGGGTTTAAAGCTTTTTATTTGACTTGTTCTTGGCTCGTCTATGGAGTTCTGTCTTGGTGACATTAGACTAAGACAGATTGGTTGGTATGCATAAGTGGCTTTTATTTCAGAAAGTAATACATATTCTGTTTAAAGCACAATGGCTCAGGATGGGAATTCCAGCCCCTTTATCATTTAGTGCAGAAGTCCAAGGGTGCGAATACTGTTGGCCCATTGAAAGGGCTTTCCATTAAAGTCACTGGAGGAGACCATCTGAGTCAGAATCAATGTGGAGGCTGAGCAGAATTTATCCTCATTGTGCACTACTACCCAGAGGGCTGGCTCCACTCTGTCGCCCAGGGATCTTCTGGGGAGCCAGTGCGTCAGCCATGCTTGAGAACAGATGGGGTGGGATTGGCACAGAGTGGCTGAGTTATTTCTCTGATGACCCACAGCAAGCTAAAGGAAGAAATGGCATTGCGGTTTGATTTAAGCCAACAGAGACCCTTCCTTCCAGGACGTTGGGGAACACAATGAACACTTTCCATGTCCAGAAAACTTAGTGTAGATATTTCCTCAATTTGTAGACTACCTTCACAATTAGGGCGAATGCCATGCTGCCTTTCATAATCTGTATTTAATGTGTGTCTTTAAGGTGACTCATTTGTTTATGTACATTTATTGCAGAAGGAAATCCAAAAGCAGCACTTGAATGGAAAGCCTGCTTCATCACTCTCCATAGACGACAGACAGGTGTGGAAAAAATAAACACAATGAATAAGTGCACGGCTATTGAATCCAAGCTTGGTGTTGTCAGCTGAAGGATTACAACCAGGGACCAGGCCGTCTTTCTTAAAGGCTAAGCAGGAGAGTGTCCTCAAGGCAGTGCAGACATGCTGGAGGTCTCTTTGGCACTCAGGTTCAAGAGAGAGTCGAAATGGAGAGGGGTGTCTCATTTAATGCCAGGATTCAGTCCCATCATCTGTGCTGCTTAGGACAGACTATGCTTCCACTTTCTAGAGGGAGCAGTGGTGGCTTAGTCTGTAGGATGTCGTGCTGCTGACCCAAACGCCACACACCTCCAGTGGTTTGGATCCACTGGGAGAAAGATGAACAGTCTCCCCCCATTATTGGTGGATGGTTAATCACTGTGAGTCAGAACCACCTGATAAGTCAGATAACAACAAGACCAGCTTTATAGATGTGGCAGCTAAGGCTCAAATAGGCTATGCAGGTGTCCAAAGCCGTACAAAGAGCAGTATCTGGATCCAAGGCCTTTGCACAAGGTCCCTCAGCCCAGGCATCATTTGCAGCCTTGGAAGGAAAAAGAGAGGAGAGGGGAGGGGAGGAGAGGGGAGGAGAGGAGAGGAGAGGGGAGGAGAGGAGAGAGAAAGAAGAAAGAGGAGGAGGGAGGGAGGGAGGGAGAGCATGAGCATTTCATTTGGCTTTTTCTTTTCCCAGATGAGAAGAGGAAGGGTTGGCAAGGTCACGTGACCGTTATTCCCCTCTTCATCATTCTGATGCTCTTTCTGCTCTCTCAGATACCATCTGGTCAGCATGGGGCTTTTAGGGGCCAGGGTTGTAAACTTTCCTCTGCACTTGCCCTTCACTCCCAGCAGGTCTCAGAAATCCATCCCAATGACCTTTCTTTAAAATGCTAATCTAGGGCTCTGTGCCCCAGCCTCCCTTTGTCCCACCAGGATGTTCACTGCCAGGAGTTCCCATGCTGAGGGTCAGCTCAGAGGGCTTCAGAAGTTCCCCACATGCAGGAAGTTTACTCCCATGGCACCACGGTCTCAGAGCCCAACTGAGAACAGGAGCCGGTCAGCCCAGGAAAGTCTTCTAGGTGGCAGGCTTTTAACTCAGCACGTACACCTGGAGCCCTACTCTTCAGCCTCTAGTTGAAACCCAGTCTCAGCTTGAATCCAGCTTTGAAGAGCCTCTAAGGGGTGAGCCCTGGGTTGCAGAAGTCAGGTCCTTTGTGAGGGTGTAGGTGGGCCTTGTAGGGGGTGAAGGAAAGCGGATGAGGGCTCCACCTCTGGACAGAAGGACAAAGTTGGGGTGAGCCATGGAAAAAGTTCTCAGAAACAGACATGTAAGGCACGGCAGAGGGACTAAGTGAACAGGGGGAAAAGGTGATTTAGAAAAAGAAATGGAAAGTTAAAGAGATGAAAGAGAGAACTGGGAAGAAACCAGGAAGAGGTTGTCTCTTTGTGATTCCCTACTTCCCTTGCAAAGGACACGTAGTCTGTGGTAGGACAGAAGGAACTTCCAAAGCTTCAGCAATAAGGAACAAGCATGATTCATTGGTGAAGCTGGGTTTATTTCTAGCCAACTTACCTTCTGTGCAGCTGCCACCTGCATCTCAGCTCTGTGATACTGAACAGGCTCAGCCCTTCCAGACTAAGAGGAAAGCCAGTCAATCTACTCCAAAACCAGCCAGCAAATATCCCATGGACTACAACAATCCAACCATAAGTCATTGCAGAGCTGGCTTCGAACCAGGTGTTATCCCATTGTGCAAGAAATCCTCATGAGCTGGTGATCAACTTGACAGCAGCTAACACAGTTTTCCTTACAAAGGGAAGTATTGCTGGGCAACTTCCTGTCCTAGAACACAAGTACTTGATGTCTGGGCTGTCTACAGAGCATACACTAGGGAGACCCTACAGAATATACATTTGAATTCTATTACATGCCTGGGTTAGGAGAAGCCAGAGCTTTGTGAGAGTGTGCGCATATTCTGCTCCCATCACCAAGATGAAGATTTATAATAAAAGGGCTCAGCACGATCAATATCTAGAAATTGCCACCCAGGCAGGAGAGGCTCCGCGTGCCCAGGCAGTGCTTCTTGGCACCATTCATGGCCTGTGGTGTGGCTGACCTCATGAGGATCCCACCCAGCACAGCCTTCTTGCCAAGGAAAGTATCAGAAAACTGGACTCTCCAGCTGACCACACAGTACTTTAAAGCCAAGGGAAGAGAGAGAGGACAAGAGTGTCTCAATGTAATAGGCCCTATGCCCCTACTCCAGGACATTCTATAAAAGAAAAAAGATAGACTATCATTGCATGCCTATCATAAGCCATGTACTTAGTGCTACAATTTTTGGTGGTTTTGTTGGTGTGGTGTTGTACCATCCAATCAGATCTGACTGGCATGGGAAGAGATTGCCCGTCCTCCAGCAGAGCATCTGGTGGATTACAATGTGCTACAATTTCGATAAGCAGGGTCTTCCCATCTACAGCAGTTTGCCACTACCATCTGAGAGATGGCTGGAGTCACTACCATAAGTATTACCGTATTTTTCATCATATCCTTATGGAGTTGATAGTCCAGACCTGAACAAACCTGAAGTGTGTGCATGATCCTGCTTTGAAGTTGTATGGAGTTAAGTTAAAATTTCAGCTCTACTACTCTCTGGCTGTGGGACGTGGTTTAACGTAGCTTCTCCCATTTCTATTTGCTCATCTAGCAGGTGTACTAAAAGTGACTCCTCAATTAGTCGCTGAAAGATTAGATGAAGGAATCCAGGAAAAGCTTGTTGCACAGTAACAGGCACAGGATAAGTGTGTGCAGGTCTTTCCCTGTTCTTTGACATCATTAAACAAAAGTAGAAGATAGATTATTTAAATGTATCCCTGTTTTCTTTGGGCTCTGAACCTCTGATGCACATAATAAGGTACCCCAGCTCTTTTTGGTTTTAGTCATGTTATTCTTACCTTTACTGCACTCTTTCTAACCGGGAACAATATTAGTCTCATCTATTACACTTTGTCTGCTGTTTAAGGTTATTGCCTATTCCTGAATGAAGGATTTTTCCATTCTCTTACTCCTTTCCAGAACTTTGGTTCATTTCTCTTCTTTCAAAGACAGCCACAGTCTCCTGTTTCAAAAACATATGTTTTAACAACAGTGAAACTCTCACATACTCTTAGCAAAAAAGCTTAGAAAGAATGTCGTGGACAAAATGAGGTTCCCTTCCCCAAGAGAAGTAAGAAGAGTTAGAGTTTTCAATAGAGTTCTGTGCATCAAGAAGAACCCTGTCTATTGAATCTAATAGTCACATAAAATAAAAGGGGATTGGGAAACAATACAAACATTCAACTCAAGATGGGAAAGATTCTCTAACTAAAACCTTATGGAGAGATGAATTAATAATCCAGCATGTCAAAGCCTGTAAAAGAAACAATAGTTAGATCAAATCAGAATGTTAAGACTTCAGATAAATGAATAATATGATAAGAAAAAACCAAACCCTTAGTCATTGAATACATTCCAACTCATGGCAATCCCATGGGTGTCAGAGAAGAGTGATTCTTTGTAACTAGATTATTAGTTTTTTCCTTGCAAAGCACTTCTAGTTGGTCTTAATCCACCAGCCTTTGGATGAACAGCAAGGGTTCTGACCATTTTTACCATCCAGGAACTTAGAATATTAGAGAAATTATAAAAGTTATACATTTAAAGTTATTAAAAGCATAAAATAATTATTTAAAAACTGTTAAATTGGGAAAAGAAACAATACGGGGGGGGGGAGGGGATCCTAACTGAACAACAAAGAACCTAGGCAGAGAGAGGATCTATCACCAATCCTACTTAAATTATTTTAAAAACTATAAAAAGGATGAATACCCCCAGTGGTGTCATTCTGTGAAGCAAGCATAACTCTGATAGCAAATCCAGGCAAAGATATTATCAAAAAAGAAAACTACAAAACAGTATGTCTCATGAATAGAGATGTAAAAATCCTTAACAAAATCCTAGCACATCAAATAAATAATTCATCATGACCAAGTGGCTTGTGAGGATTTCTCAACATAAGAAAAACAACTAAAAAAACAAAAACAGAACAACTTACCTAATTCACCATATTAACAAAGCAAATAACAAGAACCATATGATCTTAGCAATTGATGCAGAAAAGGTATCTGACAAAATCCAACACCTCTTCCTGATAAAGACACTAAGCAAAATTGGAATAGATGGGAACTTCCTCAACATAGTGAAAGATATATATCAAGAGACAATACTATTCTCAATGGAGAAAGACTAATAGCATTTTCTTTGTGAACAGGGACCACTGTCACCACTTCATTTCAATATTGTATTGGAAGTGCTTGCTAGAACAATACAACAAGAGAAGGAAATAAAAGGCTGCGTTGGTGAAGAGATGGTTCCACTATTGCTATATGCAGATGATATGATAGTATACACAGAAAATCCCAAAGACTCAAAAAAAAACCTGATAGAGCAAGTAGATCAATTTAGTAGGGTGGCAGGATATAAGATAAATATCCAAAAATCAGTGGGATTCTACTACAGTAACAAAGAGACCTCAGAGAAGGAAACTAAGAAAGCAATGCCATTTATGATAGACAACCACAAATTGAGAGACTTGAGAGTGAACTTAACTGAGAAACAAAAGACCTGTACAGAAAAGACTACAGAACATTTCTACAAGACGCAATAAAAGACCTAAATAAATGGGAAAATGTTCCCTGTTCATGGAAAGGAAGATTCAATATTGTGAAAATGGCAATTCTACCAAAAGTAATCTACATGTTCAACACAATTCCAATACAGATACCAAATTCATTTATCAAGGAGATCAAAAGGGAAATTGTCAAGTTTATCTGGAGAGGAAAGAGACTCCAAATAAGCAAAGCACTTCTGAAAAACAAAAATGAAGTGGGAGGTATAGCACTCCATGACCTCAAAATCTACCACACAGCAGTAGTAACCAAAAGAGCATGGTACTGGTACAGTGACAGGCATATAGACCATGGAACAGAACTGAGAACCCAGAAATAGACCCAGCTATTCAACAAGGAAATAAAACCTATTAAATGGGGAAATGACAACCTCTTCAACAAATGATGCTGGCAAAACTGGACTGCTACCTGCAGAAAGCAAAAACAAGACCCACATCTCACACTATACACAAAAATCAACTCAAAGTGGATCAGAGACCTGAGAGTAAAGCCCAAAACCATAAAGCTCATCAGAAACAAACTGGGATCAAGCTTAGACAGCCTCATCTAAGAATGCCAAATACAGCCAGAAATACACAATCTGAAGAAAATAAAATTGATGAATGGGACCTTCCAAAGACTAAATCCCTGTGCACATCAAAAACCTTTTCTCCAACAGAGTGAAAAGAAAACATACTGACTGGGGAAAAAACATTTCAGATAAGGGTCTCATATCATTCTGTTTACAGAATCCTACAGGGTTCCACAAGAAAAAGACTGATAAGACAATTACAAAATGGGCAAAAGACATGAAAAGAATTTTCAAAGAGGAAGATATTCAAATGGCCAACAGACACATGAAAAAATGCTCAAAATCACTGGCAATAAGAGAGATGAAAATCAACTCCAATAGCAGTGGCAAAATTTAACAGGATAGCAAATAATAATCGTTGGAGAGGATGTGGCAAGAAAGAAACTCTTATACATTATTGATGGGAATGTAGCATTGTATGACCACTCTGGAAGGCAGTTTGGCATTTCCTCAGAAAGCTGAACATAGACATTCCATATGACCCAGCTATTTCACTGCTTGGAATATATATACCCCAAGAAAATGAGAACTGAGGCACAGAGACATGTACAACCATGTTCATAGTAGCATTATTCATCATCGCAAGAACATGGAAACAGCCCAAATGTTCAACCACAATAAAAAAGTTTGAAAAATTACATTTACATGATACAGTATGCAGTGCAATGATTTTGCAAATCACTACCTAACTCGGGAGGGACTGGAGAGCATTATGCTAAGTGAACTAACTCAGTTGCATAAGGACAAATACTATGTAAGAACATATAAGGATTCAAGGGGGGAGGATGAGAGCTGAGGGGTGAGGAAGGGTGGAGTGGTTAATCATAGAGTCACACAATTTGATGGGTAGGGGGTGTGGATAAAAGAAATGGGAAAGAAAGATCAGGTGTGAAAAAACAATGTACGTGAGCTTCATAAGTAAACCAGTATATAAGAAAAACTTTATGTTAAAAAAATACATATATATGAAAACAAAAACTCAAACAAATCTAAACAGAGGTAGAAAAGAACCAACTATAACTTCTGGACTACTGAAATTTTTATCATTCATTCAGTTGGAAGATAAGAAATAGATAATTAAAGCCACATCTTTGAATGCTTTGTTTAGAAACTATAATTTACTAAAATTAAAGAATAAGATATCAAGAGAAACAAGATAGAAAAGAGAAATTACCTACAAAGAAATGACAATGAGACAGCATATTTTTCATTAGCAACCAATGAACCCTGTGAAGAGTGGAACACCACCTTCAATAGGCTGAATGAAAATATCTGTCAATCTACAACCCTATATTAGGGTATATTGGGTTTTAAATTTTATTTTTAAGTGAATATGTTTTAGAAAAAGGGAAGTTAAAAGAATCAGCCACCAATAAACTCTTTCTGAAATAATATCTAAGGGATATATTCTTCATGAAGAAAGAAACTAAACTAAGAAAGGAATAATAATGAAGTATTGATGAGCAAAGATATTGTTATCATAGATAAATATAATCAAGTATTCATCTTCAACAATTTTTTAATTTGATTGATTTACAAACAACAAAAATAATGGTAAATTTGCTTTGTTGTTATTAGATGCCTCTAGTGGCCCTATTTACAACATAACAAAACCCTGACATATCTTGTGCCATCCTCACAAGCCATGCTATGCTTAAGTCTATTGCTGCAGTCACTGTGTCAGTCTACCTCACTGACAGTTTTGCTCTTCTTCTCAGACCCTCTACTTTTTCAAGACTGGCATCCTTTGCCAGAGATTGTCCCCTCTTGATAACATGCTCCAAGTATATAAGACAAAGTTTTTCCACCCTTGCTTCTAAGGAACGCTTTGCCTGCAGTTTTTCCAAAGCAGGTTTGTTTATGCCTTTGGGAATCTCTAGTATATTTCATATTCTTCACCAACATCACAATTGAAAGGTACCAACTCTTCTTGAAGCTTCCTTATTCACTGTTCAATTTTCACATCCATGGGAAGCAATTGAAAATCCGATGGTTTGGGCCTGGTACATGTTAATCTTTAAATTTGAGCAGTACCAAAGCAATTCGAGTCCAAATTGCTAGACATTAGTAATGTGTTAAGTAGAGACCATCAGAATTGTTATTATTAGATACCATCATGTTGAGTATGATTCATAGCAATCCTGAACTCTGTTCTATCCTGTGCCATCCTCACACTTTCTGACACACAAGAGCCCATTGCAGCAGTCAGCATGTCAATACACCTGGTCAAGGGTCTTCTCCTTCACCACTTCACCCTTACCAGTGTCATGTTCCTTTCCAAGAAATACCTTTCCTAGCAACATCTCCAAAGTATGAGAGGCATAGTCTTATCATTCTTGCCTCCTAAGAGCCCTCCGGCTGCACCCTCTCCAAGATATATCTGTTTGTTCTCTTGGCCGTCCATGGGATGTTCAGTGCTCTTCTCCAACACCACAGCTCAAAGGAACTGATGGGGTACCAATAGACTTGGATGTGCTCACCAATCTGTGTCAGGAAATTTGGAGGACAGCTGTCTTGCCAATGGAGTGGAAGAAGTCCGTATTTGTTCCCATTCCCAAGAAGAGTAACCCAACTAAATGTGTAAAGTGTCGAACAATATCATTAATATCACATGCAAGTAAAATACTGCTAAAGATCATTTAAAAAGTGCTAGAACACTACATAGAAAGGAAACTGCCAGAAGTTCGAGCAGAATTTAGAAGAGGTCGTGGCACCAGGGATATCATTGCTGATGTCAGATGGATCCTAGGTGAAGAATACCAGAACATCATCAGAATTAAAGCAAATAAAGAAGTCTTAGATTAGATTGTAATAAAACAAACATGTTAAAAAATTTAGGAGTTGTATGTGAAAGGCAGCATATAACAACAACAACAAAAATTAAGAGTAAGTTAAGTATTACCATTGTAACCTAAACATTAGCGAAACATCGACACATTAGCAATGGATTATAGAGAAAAGAAAAGAGAGGGAAGTCTGCAGAAAATAGGGTCAAAAGGAGCAATAAAGCCAAATACTAGATTCATCCAAATATATCTAAAATAGCAGTAAGTATAAATAGATTAAACTCATCACTTAAATTAAAAAAGTGCTCTATCAATTGAATTGAAAAGATTTAGCTCTGTGCTATTTCACAGAAACACATCTATCCTTTAAGGACCCAGAAAAGTTATAAGTACTGGAGAACAGCACACCAGAAACCTTCTAATCAAGAGAAAGCAGTGAAGTTGTTTTAATAAAAGGTGGGAATAAACAGACCATATGTAAGTGTGATGTTGGTGTAAAAAAGGAAGGGTCATAACAAGCAGAGGAAAATACATAAGCGAAGACACAAAAAGCCTAACAAATTTCAGTATTTCAAGTTCTTTAGTCATTCAAACTCAAACTTACACAGAAGAGAGGGCCTGTCTTTCTCCTGTGGATCTAATCAAGGATTTGAATCACCAGAAGGTGCCGTGTTACAGGGTAGCAGCACAACCTTCTATATGATCTAGTTAGGCCATTAGAGCTTCCGCCATTAACCATTCAACTCAGCTCATTGCTATGGAGTCAGAGCGACTCATGGTTGGCCTTACAACAGGTTCACAGAGACTGGAAATTGCAGGGGAGGAGACTGCCTGTCTTTCTAACAAGGGGTCACTGGTGGATTTGAACAGCTTGCCTTTGTGTTGGCAGCACAGCTCCTTACTAGGCCACCAGTGCTCCCTCTGATAGCCATTCTTTTGTTTCATTGACCTGGAGTCAGAGCTGAATCATAGTTGACCCTCCCAAGGTTTTCTGGAGGCTGTAAATCACACAGGAGGAGACTGTGGATCTCGCTCCTACAGAGCTGCTGGTGGGTTCCCACAACCTTTAGGTTAGCCACACAACCCCCAACAGACTAGGCCACTAGAGCTGGAATCAAAAGTACAGTGAGATACCATCTCAACCCCTTTGATGTTGTTGTCATTGTTGTTTACCATAGAGTCAGAACCGATCCATGGCTGGCCCTCAGGCAGGTTTTCAGAGGCAGTTAATCACTTGATAGAAGATTGTCCATTCTTCTCCCATGGAGCAGCTGAAGGCCTCAAACCATATGCCTTCAGAATTGCAGTGCACCTTTTTGCCACTTTTTTAGGTCACCAGATCTCAATACCTATAGAATGAAAATTATTAAAATAATAATGATAAAAACATAAAAATTGCTGGATAGGTTGTATAGAAACTGAAACCTTCACTCATAGCTGATTCAAAGTACAAAATGGGATAGCTGCTATGGAAAACAGTTTTGTGTTTCCTCACAAAGCTAAAAATGATGGAGCAATTCCAACCCCAGGTATATGCTTAAGATGAAGTGAAAGTGGAAACCGAAACAGAGCTGTGAACACCAGTGTTCACTGCACTGTAACCAAACTCTTTACAATATCTGATGGGTGGAAATAGCCTCAAAGTCCATCACAGCCGTTCAATGACTAAATACAGTGTGGTACACATATACGATGGAATATTACACAGCCACAAAGAGAAATGAAGTTCTGTTACATGCCACAATATGGATAAATTTTGTGAACAATATGCTGAGAAAGAAGTAAAAAAAGACAAATTGTGAAAAGAGTAAATATACGGAAAGAGGTCTGGTAGCCTAGTGATAAGGAGTTGCACTGCTATTCCAAAGACAAATTGTTCAAATCCACTGCTCTGAAGCTAGAAAGCTAGGCAATCTCCTCTCCTGTGATTTACAGCCTCTAACAACATGCTGGAGGCCAGCTATGAGTTGGCCCCAACTCAACAGATATCACATAACATTAGCAACATGGAAACCAAAGTTCAATTAGTTGTTATTAGGGTCTAAATCTGATAGGAAGGGGGCAGCAAAGCAAAAGTTTTTGCTTGGTTTTCACTTATTTATATTAGTGGATTATCCAACATGAAGGGTGTAATCAATATTCTTGAACTGTGCATACAGAAAATATCATATTGTCACATGTTGCATTGAGTATATTTGCAATAAAATGGAAAGTAAGTTCAGTAGTTCAAATTCATGTATGTATAGGTTAAAATAGAGATTCTTCTTAGTTATAACATTCTCACTTTCATCAAGTTAATTCTGATTCCTTGCCACCTTCCATTGGGTATCCAAGGCTAGAATAGGCCCTACAGACTTGCATTGTTAACCCAAAGACCAGACCTCTCCTGTGGATCAAATTCATCAGCAGCTTGGCAGAAGAAAGATGAGCAATCTTCTCCCACGTGATTTACAACCTCAGAAATCCAATGGAGGATTGTTATGATTCTACCTTGATGGCAATGAGGAATCTTCATGGCAGGAGACATGATTCTCCTATTTTCCTGCAGAGCAGCTACTGGGGTCAAACTGCCAACTTTTTGGTGTTAGTAGCCCAACACTTGACCTACTATGCTCAGGGCTAGGGCTCAATAGTTAAAACATTATATCCTGTTATTTTTTTTTAATGTTACTTTTTTAGAGCATAAGTACCAGGTACCACACTAATAAGCCTCTCTATATCTCTATATATCTATCTATCTATATCTATCTATCTATCTATCTATCTATCTATCTATCTATCTATATATATATATATATCTACCTATCTATCATCTATCTATATACACTCACACACATATATACACACACACATTATATATATACTCTTTCCACTACTCACAGAAATCTCACAATGTAGTTCTTTATTAAGCAGTAAAACTTATATTTCAAGCAAACAAAACTTCAATTTGAATCAATTTAAGTAATAAAATAAAGGTAGATCTGAATCTCCCAATGTAAAATTGCCATGGAATGGATCTTGCTCAATTGGTTAAAGTTAGGATCACTCCCCAAATCATGACTGTGTGTTTTCCTACTCATAGCCAACCAATAAATTCATATCTTGCTTAAAAAAAAAAAAGAAAGACAGAGATAATAGGTTCTGCTGATTGAAAAAGCTTGGATCAGTCCTAGAGGATAGAGTATTACAATCAAAATCCCCATGCAGAGTAGGATCACATC
This sequence comes from Elephantulus edwardii, assembly GCF_000299155.1. NCBI lineage: Eukaryota > Metazoa > Chordata > Mammalia > Macroscelidea > Macroscelididae > Elephantulus > Elephantulus edwardii. The sequence continues at coordinate 3,804,496 of NW_006399808.1, read as the reverse complement.
TACAAAAGAAGAGGACAAAGTAATATATTCAACAGAAGTGTATTTGTGAAGACTTGAAGCACTTCTGGATGAGATAAAATAAGAGTATGGCTTTATACTTCTTTTTTTTTTTAGTATGGCTTTTACCCCAACACAGGGAGCTCTGCTGGCCTAATAGGAAGGAGCTTTACCATCAACCCAAAGACATGAGCAGTTTGAATTCACCAACTGCTTCACGAGAAAAAGATGGACAATCTCTTCCTGTGACATTTACAGCCCCTGAAAAACCATGAGAGGGTCAGCTATGAGTCGGTTCTGACTTAACAGCACAAAACAACAACATAAGGGGGGGGGGGTGGGAATCAGCGAGCTCTGGTGTCCTAGTGGCAAGAAGCTGCACTGCAATCCCAAAGGTGAGCGGTTTGAATCCACCAGATGCTCTGCTGGAGAAGGAGGGACAATCTCCTCCTGTACCAGTCAGATTTTATTTGATCTGACACAAAAAAAATAATAAAAATTAAAAAAGAACCCACAAAAATCTTCATAGCTGGACCAAGAAAGAATATGGAGAAAACGAATGGATAAGAGCTCTATGTCAGAAAGGATTTAATTTTATTTGGATCAACAATCAACACTTAATGGAAGCATTAGTCAAGAACAAAATTTGCATTGGGCAAATCAGCAGCAAAATATCTCTGAAAAATATTGACAAGCAAAGATGTCACCCTAAGAGCTGGCTGCACCTGATCCAAGTCATACTCTTTTCAGTCAGCCGGTATGCATGAGAAAGCTAGACAATGAATAATGAAGATCAAAGAAGAATTGATGCATTTGAATTATGGTGCTGGCAAAGAATGTTAAATACACTGTGAAATGACAAAAGAAGAAACACATCAATCCTGAAAGCAGCTCAGCCAGAACGGCGGACTCTGAGCTCTGGAGGTGTATGTAGTCCACGTTCCTGGGGCCATGAGGCCACGCCTTTTCAGTGGCTTGAATCCACCAGCAGCTCTGTAGGAGAAAGGTGCACTGTCCTCCTCTCTAGCTTCAGAACGCCAAAGAGGGTTGCTTTGTGTCAGTATAGACTTAAAGGTTGTGAGTTTTGAGGTGTGTGGTGGTGGTGTTTGTTTTTTTTTTTTTGTTTTGTTTTGTTTTGGGTTATGGGTTTTGTGGTTTTTTTTGTTGTTTTTGTTTCTTGCTTTTTGTTTGGGTGTTTTTGTGTTTTTTGTTTTTGTTTTTGTTTGGTTTTTTTTTTTTTTTTCATTTGAGAAGCAAGAATGCCGAGACTTATGTATTTTGGACACGTTATTTGAAGGGATGGGGCCCTGGAGAACGACATCAGCTTGGTAAAGTGGAGGCTACTGAAAAAGTTGAAGATCTTCAATGCGATGGACTGACGCAGGGCTGCAGCGACAAGCGTGAGCACAGCAGCAAATGTGCGGAAGCTTCAGCAGCAGGTCGGCCGTGTTTCCTTCTGCTCCGCAGCATTGCTGTAAGTAAGAACGGCCTCCACAGCGCCGAGCAGAGAACATTTTACCACCGTCATTTTACAAACGCGCTGAGACATGGATCCTGAAAAGCTCATCTAATGCCCCAAATTCCTACCAGACTCACTGATGGGAACTCAAGCTGCTTCTCCTCCAAACTTTTTTTTTTTTTCTTCTTTGAGCAAACAACAAAAATTCCACATAAAATAGATTCTCAAGACATATATTAATTAAGGGTCGGTGGCTGAACTTGCTCACCAGTTTGAACCTATCAGCCATGGAGAAAAACGGGCAGTCTCCTGTGTAATGTACAGTGCTGGAAACCCTCTGCAGGGTCAGCTCTGACTCAGAGCCCATGGGGCTGCAATGAGAGAGAACAAGAAGGAGGGAGGAGCTCTGGCACAGAGACACCATTGACCATAGTCTCCATAGCCACTAAGACCTTTGGAAGAGGAACCTGAGAAGCAAAAACCCGCAGCATGTAGATCCTTCCAGGGCACCTCAGCAGACACCAGTGAACTTGACTTCATAAATGATCCTTCTGTTTAGAAACCCCTTTTGCACTGATAATTTGTTCTATGCAGACTAAAATTATCCTTAATTGTTTCATAACCAGCCTCTCTGTCTGGTGCCTGCCTGTCTCCAGACAACAGTCAACTGAGTCACTAAGAGGGGTTAAGATTGTTGACTCTAGACAGCTCGGCTAAATAGATTAATTATTCCTGTTCCTGTTTTCAACTCATGGATCTGTTGGAAAATTGTTTAAATCTATGGGCTTTCATCCCAGGAAAGAGGGGAAGCGGGGGTTGGGGGAAATCAATGCCTGTTCACACAGAGACACAAAACTTCAAGTCATTTTGCAGAAGCTTTAAGTTCATTCCTGAATCTCTAAGAGTTGACCATTCTCTCAGAAAGAGAGGAATAGAATTTACTAACTCCAGGAGATATAACTAATAGGCTATATAACCAATACAAAAAGGACTGGAGCTAATTCATGTGTGATCATCATGTTATTATTTTTGTTAGTTGCTGTTTAATCCTTTCCAACCCCAAGTGTTATGAAGCTCTATGGGGAGATATTTTTGTCTGTGACCTTAACAGAAGGAGACTGGAGGACTGTGTTCTGTGATATCACCGACTGGGGTCTGCTTAGCAGTTAAACACAACTGTTTGCTCCACCTAGAGACTTATCACCGTATTAATGTCTGAGATATGCCAACTCTTAAGAGAAGGCATGCCTGGTGGACCACTTCTGGCTACATAGATTCTAGTCCGTTCTGTTGATGAGCACATAGTTCACCAGCTTATGTGTCAGGTACTCAGTTGGGAACTGGGGAGTAAAATAGAGTAAGACTCTCTCCTAGATTGCTAGAAGCTCTAAGTCTCCTACACAAAACAGATGTAGAAACAATGACTTACCCCAACCTAAGATAGACAAAGGTCCTACAGGAACTCTCTTGGGAAGGAGGAGGTGAAAGAAGTTTCCCCAGGAGTAAAAGTCTTAGTGGAAGAAGAGTCAGAAGGATCAGGCGACAATGGGCAAAGGAAACAGGAGCATGAACAAAGGCCCAACTGCATATATAGTGATTTGTGTGCGGAATTAAAAGCAACTGGAGCAGTGGTTGTCAGTCAGGATGATTTTACCTCCTATCACCCAGTTTCCTTGCTAGAATCACATGTTGTTGTTGTTGTTGTTGTTGTTGTTGTGTGCCGTTGAGTCGTTTGCGACTCAAAGCGACCCTATGTACAACAGCCCTAAACCCTGCTCTATCCTGTGCCAATCGCACTGCCTCTGACACACCCATCCCGATTACCTCAGTC
>NW_006399808.1:3766920-3801094 GCF_000299155.1 Elephantulus edwardii | reverse complement strand
AGACCTGTTTCTCCTTGCAACATGTCCAAAGTATGTCAGACTAAGCCCCAGAATCTTTGCCTCCAAGGAGTAGCCTGGTTTAACTCTCTCTAGGATGAATCTGTTTGTCTTCTTGGCAGTCCATGGTACATTCAATACTCTTCTCCAGCACCACAGCTCAAAGGCATCAATTCTCCTTCTGTCCTCCCTAGTCATTGTTCAGCTCTCTGATGCAAAGTGATTGCAAAGACCATGGTCTGTATCAGGCACACTTTAGTCTCCAGAGAGACACCATTGCTCTTCAGTACTTTAGAGAGGTCCCTAACAGCAGACTTTCCCATCATAATACGTTTTTTGATTTCCTGACTGCTGGTGCCAAGTATTGTCTAAGACACATTGAGTTCATGTCTGCAGATGGAAGGATACTATTGGCATCTAGAAGGAAGATACAGGGAACACTGGATGTCCTACAGAGTGTAGAACATTCTTGACAATAAAGAAAACATTTGGTCCAAAATTATTGTCGTTTCTCAGAGTTCATAGAGTTTTCAGAGGCATGTGGTTTAGGAAGTAGACTCCACTCCTGCTTCCAAACCTGTCTTAAATGGAGAGCTCCATCAAATACTGTCCACTATGGGCTGCCATGGAGATAGGACACATCCCTGGCGTATGCCCTTCCCAATTTTGAACCATAAAGTGTTTCCTTGCTCTGTTCTGACGACTGCCTCTTGGTCCAAGTATAGGTTTCTCATTAGCACGATCAAGTGTTCTGGGATTCCCATTCTTCTCAGAGTCAGCCACAGTTTGTTATGACCCACACAGTCAAACGCCTTTGCATAGTCAATGAAACACAGATAGACATTCCTCTGGCATTCCCTGCTTTCAGCCAAGATCCATCTAGCATTAGCTACAATATCCCTAATACCGCGACCCCTTCTAAACCCAGCCTGGACTTCTGGCAGTTCTCTGCTGATGTGTTATTCCAGTCATTTTTTAATAATCTTCAGTAAAATGTTGCTTGCATGTGAAATTAATGATACTGTTCTATTGTTTCCACACTCTGTTGGGTCATCCTTCTTTGGGATGGGAACAAATATAGATCTCTTTCAGTCAGTTGGCGAAGTGGTTGTTCTCCAGATTTCTTGGCACAGATTGGTGAGCATATCCAGGACAGCATCTGTTAGCTGAAATATGTCAATTGATATCAATTCCCGGGGCCTTATTTTTTGCTATTCCCTGCAAAGCAGCTTGAACTTCTTCCTTCATCACCATAGGCTCTTCTTCATATATTGTTTCATGAAATTCTTCTGTGTCTGCCAATTCCTTTCGATGCAGTGACTCCGTATATTCTTTACATTTTATTTTAATACTTCTTGGATCATTTAATATTCTTCCTAAAGCATCCTTGATTATAGCAACTCAAGATTTGAATTTGTTCTTCAGTTCCTTGAGCTTAAGAAATGCTGAGCGAGTTCAGCCCTTTTGATTTTCTGACTCCAACTCCTTGCACATTTCATTGTAATATTTTACTTTGTCATCCCGTGCTTCCTTTTGAAATCTTCTATTCAACTCCTTAGTATCTTGAATTCTTCCTTGTGCTTTGGCTTCTCTGCGCTCCAGTGCAACTTTCAGAGTCTCTCCTGACATCAATTTTGGTCTTCTGTTCCATCTTTGCAACCTGTACGCAGAACAGATTATCTGGGAGGCTGGGCTCTATGAGGAGGAATGTGGGATCAAGATTGGTGGAAGATCTATCAACAATCTGTAATATGCAGATGACACAAACCTGCTTGCTGAAAGTGAAGTGGACCTGTAGCGCTTGCTGCAGAGGGTCAAGGACTGTAGCCACCAATATGGATTGAGACTCAGTGTCAAGAAGACAAAGATTTTCACCACTGGGCCAACTGGCAGCATCAGGATGGATGGTGAAGAGAGATTGAGACTGCTCACAGCTTTAGTTTGCTTGGCTCCACAGTCAACACTCTCGGCACCAGTAGCCAGGAAATTAAAAGACATATTGCGACAGGAAAGTCTGCTGTTAGGGACCTCTCCAAAGTACTGAAGAGCAATGGTGTCTTTCTGGAGACTAAGATGTATCTGATAAAGGCCATGGTCTTTGCAATCACTTGTTATGCACCAGAGAGTTAAACAATGACTAAGGAGGATAGAAGGAGAATTGATGCCTTTGAGCTGTGGTGCTGGAGAAGAGTATTGGGGGTAACATGGACTCCCAAGAAAACAAATAGATTCATCCTGGAAAGGGTCAAACTGGGCGGCTTGGAGGCAAGGATTTTGAAGCTCTGTCTAACATACTTTGGACATGTTGTAAGGAGGGACCAGTCCTTGGAGAGGACATCATGCTTGGGAGGGTAGAGGGACAGCACAGGAGGGGAAGGCCCTCTATGAGGTGGATTGATTCAGTGAGTGGGGTAATCGGGATGGGTGTGTCAGACACAGTGTGATTGGCACAGGACAGAGGAGAGTTTAGGGCTGTTGTACATAGGGTCGCTATGAGTCGCAAGCGACTCAACAGCACATAACAACAACAACATGGGCTGCCATTATGGCATTTGATCCCCAATGGTACAAGGTTCAGCATCATGTCAACAAAAGGCCTGAAGTCTTTCTGTAACTATCATTGTTTCTCCAAGTTCATAGACTTTCCAGAGGCATGTGGTTTAGGAAGTGGATGCCACCCTTACTTCCAAACTTAAGTCAATCTTGAATCAGTCTGGGAGTTCCACCAAACACTGCCCATGATGGGTAGCCATTATGGTGTTTGGCACACCTATGGCACAGTTGTTCCATTATGGCATTTGAGATCCCAATGACACAAGATTCAGTGTCACAGCAAACCCAGATTACCTCATCACAGCAAATTGACCAGAGTGCTGTATGACTTAAAAGAATGTTCCTCCAAAATATAGTAACAAGGGATTAAAATATAATCCCCCTGGCTCAACTTTTAATGATAAAGACACCCCAGGAGGTCTTGTTGTCTATAAACAAGAGGCTTAAATTAAAACAACCAAACAACCCACACAGATCCTCAACCAAAACAAAAGCACCATCTTACAGACTCCAGCAACTTCTTCCAACTCCAAAATGGAGACAGGGCTTTGGCATTATATGTTGTTACATGCCACCTAGTACCAACCCTATAAATAAAAGAACTATTGTCCTTCTTCTAAGTTCATAGAGTTTCCACAGACATATTTAGGAAGTGGATGCCACTCCTGCTTCCAAGCCTGTTGGAAAAAAGAACTATTAAAAAACCCCTCAAGTACGGTTGAAGTTGTAGCCACCTGCAGTGGGAAATAATATTTCTGTTTCCATTACATTTGGTCTTCCCTAACACAGTATAACAAGGCCTGCCCTTCTCCAACAGAAGACAAGAATCAAGAGATTTCTTCTGTAAAGGAAAACATAAATACCTTCTTTGGCTTCTACCCTCAGGTCTTAGTTGTCACGTCTGGTCATTTCTACAAGTCTCAGCCACACTTCGTGTCAACTGAAAGCAACCCCGGGCCACTTTGGAGTTGGTTTGTACACTCTTCTCAGGGAGCAGCAGGTAATCCAGGTTATTCATAATTTGCCTCGTTGGCATCATATGGTAAGACACAAGGAATAGAATTTGGAATTGTTACCAAGAACCAATGAAGATCTATACACGCACCAAGAACTGATATATGGGTTCTCTCTGCAGTCACTGGGACATCCATAAGGGAGGAGTAAGAAGCTCCAGTTGTAATCATGTCTTTACAATAGCTTGCATTTAGCTCTAGAAATATTGGAACAGCTTCCTTTACAGAGTGGTCAGGAAGCAGGCTGAGAACTCTATAAACAAGAGCAAGAGTCCGTGAAATCACAGAAATAACATTCTGCTGAGGAGCTTATGAAGGGTGGACACAGAAAAGAGAAGTTACCCACAGCATAGGACAATGGGGGCTATCACTATCAAAAGGGTCACTACGACTCAGAGACTCTGGGTGCCCCTGATAGCCCAGGGCTGGAGCTCTAAGCTCTGCATGGGAGCCAGTGCTTCCAAAACTTCTGAATGAAAATGCTCATTAAGATATTCAGAGTGTCTAGACTCAGGTACTTATTTCTCAGACTTCTCACACTTTTAATATCAGTTTTCCACATATGAAAGGAAAATCTACCCTGTCCCAACAAACCTTATCAGGAAAATGTCTATCAACTGTAAGAGAGACTGCCAGGGAGACTGCAGTCCTGGTGCAGGACATGGAATGGGAGGAGAAAGTGTATGTTGGCTGCTGCTTATGGAGAAAAAGAAATAAATTGCAAAACATTAGCTTTCCTTTCTACATCAATAGCAACTCCACGTACGGTAGACTTCTTGTTGTTGTTGTTGTTATGTGCCGTCGAGTCGCCTGTGACTCATAGCGACCCTATGTACAACAGCCCTAACTCCGCTCTGTCCTGTGCCAATCGCACTGTCTCTGACACTCCCATCCCAGTTATCCCAGTCACTGAATCAATCCACCTCATAGAGGGCCTTCCTCTCCTGCGCCATCCCTCCACCCTCCCAAGCATGATGTCCCTCTCTAAGGACCGGTCTCTCCTCACTACATGTCCAAAGTAAGTTAGACGGAGCCTCAGAATCCTTGCCTCCAAGGAGCCACCCGGTTTAACCCTCTCCAGGACAAATCTATTTGTTTTCCTAGCAGTCCATGGTATTCTCAATACTCTTCTCCAGCACCACAGCTCAAAGGCATCAGTTCTCTTTCTATCCTCCTTGGTCATTGTCCAACTCTCTGATGCATAACAGGTGATTGCGAAGACTATGGCCTGTATCAGACGCACCTTAGTCTCCAGAGAGACACCATTGCTCTTCAGCACTTTGGAGAGGTCCCTAACAGCAGACTTTCCCATGGCAATGCGCCTTTTAATTTCCTGGCTGCTGGTGCCAAGACTGTTGACTATGGAGCCAAGCAAACTAAAGCTGTGTACAATCTCAATCTCTTCACCATCCATCCTGATGCTGCCGATTGGTCCAGTGGTGAGAATCTTTGTCTTCTTGACATTGAGCCTCAATCCATATTGTAGGTTGCAGTCCTTGACACTCTGCAGCAGGCGCTTCAGGTCCTCCTCACTTTCAGCAAGCAGGGTTGTGTCATCCGCATAACGCAGATTGTTGATAAATCGTCCACCAATCCTGACCCCACATTTCTCCTCATAGAGCCCAGCCTCCCGATAATCTGTTCTGCATATAGGTTGAAAAGGTATGGAGATAGGATGCATCCCTGGCGTACGCCCTTCCCAATTTTGAACCATGCAGTGTTCCCTTGCTATGAAGAATTAATGGAGATAAGAGAAAAAGAACATAATACGGTAATTTATCTTGAAACAACCTGGATGTTTACTTTCCACCAAGCATCCCACAACTCACCCCTCCAGGGAAGCACTTTTACGTTAGTTGCCTCACTCTCCAGCCACAGAGCACCATTAACTTTAAAAATGTATAAAACTTTTATGGGTGAGAGAAGTTCTCAAACAAAGGTGTTTTGAGACTCACAGACCACAAACTTCCCAGTGGAATCTTTTGGAAACGCTTCTCCCATCTCAGCATTATACCAGCAGCAGGCTTGTGCCCTGGGAAATGTAGTTTGGAATTCTAATCTGCCAAATACTAGCACTTTGTTCTCATGTTTCTTAACTTGGAATCCCTTCTAGAAAGTCAAATGAGGATGGAGACCATGGTTCTACCTCTGAATTCTATTTTTAAATATCCCACTATCTAATTATTTTTACGACCAAATTTTCGTTGGGCAGTTTGGGCCTCCTGTAGGATTGCATAATTACTCACACTATTTACAGGTTTTAAGTGCATGGCTTTGAGGTCACCTGAACACAGGAAATTGTTTTCTTGTGCATATGTCTGTATTTTGTTTTCAAAGCCAAGTTATTTCTAAACCATTAATAAGTTTAAAGATGTATTCCATAAAAAACAACTTCTGGCTTCCTCCAAGGCGGTGGAGTCAGCATGGCCTTGGATAACTATTTCAAGAAACTCTGTGCCTAGTCATGGCACTGTTCTGGATATTGTTGGAAAATTATGACTCAAAATACCTCCTGAAGATGGAATGGCCACACAACTTGTGGTCGACTGGCAATTCCAAGGTATCCCATTTTCCCAAGACAACACAGAGAACAAAACTCCATTTTCCTTGGAAAATGTCCACATAAGGGTAAGTTTTGATATTATGTAAAATAAAGCAAGCTCTCATTTAAGAAAATCTACAACAAAGGAATAGCATGATGGCATGTATCCTCAAAATTCGAGGGTCATATGTCAAGAGCAGATGGATCTGGTTCAAATCTAGAATTTACACCTATCTAGAAGTGTGACCTTAAACAATTTAATTACTAGTATGTTTGTAGTTTACCACCCACAAAAATATAGGTTGTAGTACTTATGTTCATGAGGTAGGTTAAAAACTTAGCACACGGTGACTATTTGAGAAATGACAGCTATTAAAGTGATATTATTATATTCTTATTATTAACTCTTTATACCGTATTTTAGAGTCTTCAGAGGACTTTATTATGCATTCTTATCTATGCTGCATCTTATCCATGTAACACGGTTTGAGAGGAGACAACTATCTTATTCATTGCCTAGAACATTCCAACCTGCACTTTTTTTTACATAAATTTTTATTTTATATTGGTTTGATTACAAAGTATATTGTGTTTCACACTATGCTTCATTCACATTGTGTTTCATACAATCATTTCCATTTAATATAGTTTATAAAATTTCATAAAATTGATCAACATTGAACTATGCCTACCATTTCCCTATCTATCCAGATCCAGATCCCCATTGGATTGTTCCTATTTCCTTTATCCACCCCTCCCTCCATCCATCAAATTGTGCAACCCTATGATTTTCACCCTGCCCATTTTCACCCCTCTGCTTCTGTTCTCCCCACCTTGGATCCTCATATACATTTTTGCTAGTTATCTTTCTATTTCTTTAGAAAGTGTTTGTCTTGATGAGACTGAGTTAGTTCATTCAGCCTAATGCTCTCCAGTCCCTCTCAAGTTATGTAGTAATTTTCTAAATCATTGCTCCTGAATGCTGTGTACTATTCCATTGTGTGAAAGTACCACAATTTCTAAATCCATTCTGCTGTGGTTGGGCATTAGGGTTGTTTCCATGTTTTTGAGATGGTAAATAATGGTGCTATGAACATTGTTGCACAAATCTCTGTGTTTTAATCCTAATTTTCTCAATTTATATTCCAAACAGTGGAATAGCTGGGTCACATGGAATTTCTTTGCTCAGCTTTTTGAGAAAATGCCAGACTCCCTTCCAGAGTGGTTGTACCATTTTACAATTTCACCAACAGTGTACGAGAGTTCCTATCTCTCCTCATCTGCTCCAACATTTATTACTTGTTGTCCTATTAAACTTTGCCACTGCTACTAAGGTGAGATGATATCTCATTGATAGATGGTGAAGAGATTGAGATTCAGTTTGCTTTACTCCACTGTTAACAGAGTTGGTACCAGCAACCAGAAAATCAAAAGACAAATTACATTGGGAAAATCTGCTGTCAAGGAACCTCTCCAGAGTACTGAAGAGCAATGATATCAATCTGGAGACTAAGTTGAGCCTGATCCAGGCCATGGTCTTCACAATTGTATGCTATGCATCAGAAAGCTGCACAACCACTAGGCATGATAGAAGGAGAATTGATGCCTTTGAGCTGTGGTGCTGTAGAAGAGTATTGAATATACCATGGACAGCTAGGAAACAAACAGTTTCATCCTGGAGAGGGTGAAGCTAGGATGCTCCTTGAAGGTAAGGATTCTGAAGCTTTGTCTGACATACTTTAGAATGTTGCAAGGAGGGACCAGTCCTTGGAAGGGGATGTCATGCTTGGGAGCGTGGAGGGACAGTGCAAGAAAGGAAGACCCTAGATGAGATGGATTGACTCAGTGACTGGGATAATGGGGGGTAGGTGTGTCAGAGACCAAAAGGTTGACTCAAAATAGAGCAGGGTTCAGAGCTGTTGTGTACAGAGTCACATGAGTTGCGAGTGACTGGAGGGCACATGACAACAACAGCACAGGGATTTTATCTTTAGAAAGTCCCATTCATCAATGTTATCCTCTCATGGTTGTGTATTTCTGGCTATATCTGCCAGCCTTTTTACACCATAGGCTAGGTTTTTTACATTTGGTCTTTGTCTTTTATGATCTTTATGGTTTGAGGCTTTATCCCTAGGTCTCTGATCCATCCTGAGTTGATTTTTGTGTGTGGTGAGAGCTGTGCATCCTGCTCCAGCTTTCTGCAGGTAGTAGTAGTCCAGTTTTTCCAGCACCATTTGTTGAAGACCAAACTGTACTTTTAGCCCACCAATCACACACGTCATAATAAAAAGAACAAAGACTTGCATTGATCAGATTTTCAAGGGGAAAAAATTTCCCTGAAAGAGGAAACCAAAACTTTCTATTTCACATAAAGTTATTAACAACTCATTTATATCTGTCATTTTGCATGTGGGCTTGGGCATGAGGATGCTTGAAAGGGCAGTAAAAGTAAAAGAAGTAGGATGTCTCATGATATCTGTAGGGTTGTGTTGTTTTTTTTGTTTTATTTAAAAACAAACAAACAAAAAAAAAAAACCTCCAGCACAACTAAATTGCAGTCAAATAGATTCTGATTCACAATAGCTCTTGGAGCGTCTGAGAAGAACTGTACACCACAGAGCTTTGGGTGGCTGAATCTTCAGTAGATGTTTCTTCCAGGAAAGGATTTACCCTCAAAGTGTATGGATGTGGTGCTCAGGTTTAGGCTTTGTTTCTTTCCTCGGCCTTGTTCAGAGAATATGTGTAGTTGCACGTAGTCGGCCTTGTTCCCTTCCAGGCTGTGGCTCTAAGTTCTTCCTAGAAAATTACCATCTGCATTGACTCACCCCAATTTTTCTCCCTCCCCATCTTCTTTGTTCTTTTTTGGATGATAGTGGCTGTCTGAGTCGGCTCTTATGAGTCAATTCCACCTACTTCTGGTCAAGCTCTACTCCTGGCTTGGTCCTCTTCCAAGACAAATGCAGAATCCACAGGGAGCTGGAGAGGTGCCCTTGTGGACAGTTGCCCAACAGAACGTGAATTAATTCCTCTAGTCTTCATTGGGACCTCCAACATGGGAGTGGGGCTCAGGATCCAAGCCCGGCAGGGGCTTGCCAAGTCCTCTAGGTTGACATTTCAGATGTTAGGTCCATTTTACCTCTGCCTTTCCATAAGAGAACCAGTTTCTGATCCCAACACTCTAGTAAACACATTAGGGTAAAGGATAAAACCTGTAAACTCTACTCAACAGAGGTAAATGAAAGAAGAAAGACAGATAAAAAGAAGGGGAAGAGGGAGAGAGAGACAGAAGAGGAAAGAAAGGATGGATGAATAGATTAGATAGATAGATGATAGATAAGATAGATAGATAGATAGATAGATAGATAGATGATAGATAGATAGATAGATAGATAGATAGATAGATAGATAGATAGATAGATAGATAGATAAAAATAGAAAATAGATAGACAGATGATAGATAGATAGATAGATAGATAGATAGATAGATAGATAGATAGATAGATAGATAGACAGGGATTTAGCTTAAAGAAATAACTCATAAAAGACTGTCAAGTCTCAAATCTATGGATAAGACAATAAATAAGAGGCTTCTCCTGACTTTCTTGATCATGAGGGTCAGAAAACAGACAGCCAGTTCAAATCCTAAAACCCACATGTCACCTGATGACAATCCAGATGCAGGATACAGAGTGAAAGAGAGACTTACCGGAGTATCCAAAATATAGGGAGCTCTTGTGGCCTGGTCCAGTTGGAACGAGGTCTAGTTGGAACAAGGGCTGGGAAACTTGTATTATATCTGCACACAATCTGAGTTGATACAAACACATGGTCTTGGCTTTTTAAATTTTATTTAAATTTATTAATTTCAGTAAAAATTAACAGAGACTTTGGATTTCCATTCATTCATTGCTGCACTTTTCTCCCCTCCCAACCCTCCTCCCTAGTACACTACCCTCTTGGAAAAGTAAAAGAAAAATTCTTACATGTTTTACAAACCCTCCCCCAGATCCACTCCACCATGTAACCTTCTCTATAGACTCCTGTCATGACAAAAATACCTAATCACATATCCCTTTTAAACAGTTTTCTCCCTCATCTGTTTCAATGCAGTATACATTATTGAACCCATCTTACCCAGTCTCTTCCCAACCCCAAGGTCAGTCCTGTTTTACAACAGTGACACCATGCAGTATTTGTCCTTTGTGACTGAGATACTTCACTCAGCATAATGTCTGTCCTCCAGCGTCACCCCTTTTGAAGAATATTGCATGAGTTCCTTGCTTTTCAATGCAGCATAGTATTCCATTGTGTGAATTTACCACAACCTCTCTATCCATTCATTTGTTGATGGGCACTTAGGTTGTTTCCAACTCCTTGCTGTTGTGAACAAAGCCGCAATAAACATGGGTGTGCATATATCTGATTGGATGTCAGTTATGGTCTCCTTAGGGTATATTCCCAATAGTAGAATTGCTGGGTCAAATGGTATCTCTATTTGGAAATTTTTGAGAAGGTGCCATACTACCTTCCACAGTGGTTGCACCATTTTACAATCCCACCAACAGTGACTAAGGGTTCCAGTTTCTCCACAAGCTTGCCAGCATTTGTTGCTTGCTGTTCTGTTAAATTTTGCTATTCTGACTGGGGTGAGATGATATCTCATAGTTTTTTAATTTGCATCTCCGAGAGCTAAGGATTTTGAGCATTTCTTCATGTGCTTGTTAGCCATCTGAATGTCTTCTTCAGTGAAGTGTCTCTTCATATCCTGTGCCCATTTTTCTCTTGGATTATTTACCTTTATCTTGTTGTGGTGCTCAAGTATTTTATAAATTCTGGACATAAGTCCCTTATCTGATATGTCCTTACCAAATACTTTTCCCCCGTCAGTGGCTTCCCTTTTTACCCTTTTGGAGAAGTCTTTGGGTGTGCATAGGGATTTGATTCTTAGAAGATCCCGTTCATCTACTTTATCGTCTCCTGGTTGTAGGTTTTTCAGGATACTTGAAAGACTGTTTATGTTGTGGATTAGGACTTCTAGTGTTGTTCCTAGCTTTTCTGTAATGAAGTTTATAGTCCTTGGTTTTAGTCCTAGGTCCATGATTCACCTTGAGTTTGTTTTTGTATATGGAGTGAGGTGTGGATCTTGCTTGAGTCTTTTGAAGATACTTTTCCAATTTTGCCAACACGGTTTGTTAAAAAGGGTAGTCTTGGCTTTGACTATGTTTGTTTTCAATGCTGATGAGAATTACCAGGAAGCTCCCACTGTCCAGCACAATCTCCATTCCTTTGATCCTGTCCATCTGGTCAAGTCATGCTCTTCTCCCTCAACTCGTAGTGTCTATATCCACCTTTGCTCGTCTTCCTTCTGCTTTCTCCAACTCTCCTTGGACCTTCTCAGTCTCGGATTCTCAATGAAACACTACTAAATACCTGTTGATGAATATTGTTCACTTACTTGGCAGCTGACACCTAGGTCAACTAGATCTCTCTCTATCTGGAGTCTTCTATCTATATAAAGTGCTAACAGTTAGCCAAGGATTTCTTCTACATCCAGCCATCTATTCAGTCTTACAGAAACTTCTCAAGGCAGTCAAGGGGAAAAGGACAATTCTTCATCTCCTTTAGTGACGAGGAGATAAACAGACATTGCAGCACATGCAGAAATTTTGGACTCACAGGCTTGATTTTCAAGCCCACCTCTGACATATATGCTTTGTGTGAGCTAAGATAGATCTGAGCCTCAGTTTTATCATCTATAATTACCTACTTTGTGACATCTTTATTAAGTCTAAGATAATATGTGTAAGGTGCCTAGCAGGTATGGAGTATAGTTGTTTTGATGATGATGGTGATAGTAACTTTACCAAGACGTTCTTCATGGTTGCGTTGCTTCTCTCTAAGAACTCAGAGAATTGCTTCTGTGGAAGGTTACAAACAGTAAACCTATTGACCAATGCTACTGTCACATGTAGTTGCTAGGAATCAAAATAGACTCAGTTGCACCTGAGAGCAAAACCAATCACAGCTGGTGTCATTTTGGGGGGGGGGAATTAATTCAAGTGCTTTTGTTGAGTGTGTCATTCTTATGTTCAAGGGTGCTGGGCTAGTTCTAAAAAAAAAATAACTGCAGTGAAGCCACAGCCAAGGGCATGTGCTGCCTGGGTGCTTCGCCAAACCCTCATTCCCCACACTCCAACTCACCTGACACACAGTCAAGTCCAGGTAATTGTGCCCAGCAGCCGCGGATTTCCGCGTAATTGTCCTTGGATTGCTCTGGGTGGCCTTCCCAGGCAGGAACTTGTCGCAAGTAGTACCCACATCAAGATGCAGATAGACAAGTGATTATTTTGGAGAATTATTTGTCAGCAAGAAGATGCTGCTCCAATAGGACATAATAGGGGCCCCGTGTTAATTACAATCTGCAAGATGCTATCGCCTCATTTCTTAATCCGCAGCTCATTTGGCATGCCAGCCTCAGTGCTCTGTCATTACTGTGGATTTGTCATAATGTGCAGAGAAAAAGACATCTCACATTAGGACAGTTTCAGGACTGTGTGGACACACTTGTGTGCAGGTGGTCAGCAAACATCTTCGTAATGAGCTTAATTTTGCTTAGATCTAAAGTGCCACGTGTACACTCAAGATGGCACACATGACCATGTACACACACACACACAAGGACAAAGAGAAGAGCAGGTGTTCTTAGAACATCCTGTGACACTAGCCGAATGCTTCCTGATTACATTTCTTCCACTTGACTTTCTTTAGATTTTCTTTAAGCAATTAGGGATTATTCCTTGAGAAAGAGATCAAAAACTTTCAATAAGTTTTTCCATATTTTCCAAGAGCCTATAATGGGTCCAGGCCTGTGCTGGCACCACAAAGGACAAAGAAGTATGTCCTCAAGATGTGTACAGTCTGTTGGTGATGTGATTTGACATAGAGTTGGCCCCCAGCTAACATCGATCTGTGCACAGCAAAATGAAACTCTCCTGGGCCCTGCTCCTTCCCCGTAATTAGCTGCAGATTGTACCTCTAGAATATATGTAATTTATTACCTGACTTTTCAAAAGTAGACCACCACGCCATGCCTCTTAGTCTGAACTGAATTAAAGCCTATACAATATATTAGCAACACCAAAAATTTTAAAAGTTTTTCAAACCCATTGCACTCAAGTTGAAACTGACTCATAGCCGATCCTCCCCTCCCCAGGGTGTTTCTAAAACCTGGTAGCACAGGAGGAAACTGCTCATCTTTCTTTCTCAGAGCCTCTGGAGGATTCTCATCGCCAGAGAGGTGTGGACTTTGGGTTAGCAGCACAATTCCCTACCGACAAGCAACACAAAGGCTTCACTAAAACCTGTTCAGTGTCATAGTAATACAACAGCCTCCATCAAAGGACAGTTGTGGCTGCGCGTGAAGTCTGTTAACTGAGAACTGAGCCCGGTCACCTGCATGTACAGTTGTTGTTAGGTGCTATCAAGTTGACTATAGCAGGTCTGAATTTTGCCCTATCCTGTGTCGTTCTCACCATCTCTGATTCGCTTGAGCCCATTGTTACAGACACTATGTCAACACATCTTTTATGTGGCTTTCTTTTATTTCTCTGACCCTCCAACTTTTCCAGCGTGCTGTCCTTTCCCGAGGACTGGCCTCTCCTGACAGCATGTCTAAAGTACGTGAGACAAAATTTCACCATATTTGTCTCCAAGCACGCGTAACAATGCAACCTTTCTTGGCAACACGTCTGTCAAGACACACTTGGTAATTCTGTTGGTAGTGGACTACCTGGGTGGAATATTCAGCGCTCTTCTGTTAACACCACAATTCTTCTTCTGCCATTCTTATTCATTGCCCACCTTTCATATGCATAGGCAGTAACTGAAAAGAATGTAGCCTGGATCAGGCACACTGTAGTCTTTGAACTGACATTATTGCTCTTTAACACTTTGGAGAGGTCCTTCACAGTAGGTTTCCCTAACCAACATCTTTTGATTCCTTGACTTTTGTTACCATGGGTCTTGATTATGGATCCAAGAAAAATGAAATAATTTTACAACTTCAATCTTTTCTCTATCTATCAAGATGTTGCCTGTTGGTATAGTGATGAAGATTACTGCTATCTTCACGTTGAGGTGCAATCCATATTGAAGACTGTAGTCTTTGATCTTCTGCAGCAGATGTTTCAAGTTCTCTTCATTTTCTGAGAGCAGTGTGTCATTTGCATAGTGACGAGTCTTCCTCCAATCCTCATGTCACATTCTTCTTTACATACCCTGTTTCTTGAATGATTTGCTCAGCATACAGATTGAATAGGTGTGGGCAAAGGATACAGCACTAGAACGCTTTTATCCTGATTCTAAACTATGCAGTGTGCCCTTGTTCTGTTCAGAGATCTGTCTCCTAGTCTAGGTACAGCCTTCCTGTGAGCACAATTAAGAGTCCTAGGATCCCTATCATTCTCCATTTAATTTGTTAATTAAGTCAAATGCCTTTGCATTATCAATAAAGTCATAGTCGAATGCCTTTGCCCAGTCAATAAAGCAAAAATAAGCATTCTTCTGGTATTCACTACTTTCAGCTAAGATCTATCTGACATCTGCAAAAAAACCTCTTACCATGGCCTCTTCTGAATCCACCTCAAATTTATGACAGTTTCCTGTCAATGTGCTATTCCAGATTTAAAAATAATCTTCAGCAATATTTTTCTTGCATGTGATATTAATACTACTGTCTGATAATTTCTGCATTCTGTAGGATCACTTTTTTAGGAATGGGAACAAATATTAATCTCTTCCTTTAAGTGGGTCAGGCAGCTGTCTTCCAAATTCCTCCTGCATGGGAGGCAAGAATTCTACCATCAGATTCTCATGTTTATGACCTAATTGGGAGGATATCAATGCCCACAAAACAAAACAAAAGAAGCATTTAAGAAAAGGACAATTGGATGAAAGAACGGTATAATCATGTTCTAAATGTGCCTGGAATTCTGGAAAATAAAGGGTGTGTATGTGTTTACACATACATGCACACATGTACTTTGGTGCAGAAGGAAAATTACAAAACAATGGATACCCAGACTTGAAAACCAGCTAAGATGTTGAGGTGATGCAATGGGGCCCTATTTTAGTGATGTAGTGCAGTGTTAGAAACTCAATGAAAAGTCAACATAAGTCAAAATCAGTGAGACGGCATTGGGCTCAAGACAGAAACCCAGATGGAGAAAGATTTGGCATTTTTCTCCTTAAAAATGTCCAGTCTTGGAAGCCCACAGAAGACAGTTCTCCTCTAAACTGACTGATGGCAGTGGATCTAGTTTGATTTTAAGTGAGGAGTCTAAGGTAACAGCAGGTGTTAAAGGATTCTTGAAGGTCAGCCCACGAGTTCTGGAATTTAGTCCTTGGGATTGGAGACTTGGAGCCCTGATCCTCTGAAAGAACTTCACCAAGTCATGTTAGACTCTCAGAGTCTTAAGTCACTGTAGACGTAAAAAGGAGTTAACCTTGGAGGGTAAAAGATAGAGGGCTGTGTATGTATGTGTAACACCTCCTTGAGAAATTTATCACGTCTTCAATGTGCTAATCTAATATTCTTGATCTTTGGAATGGATTAAAGAGTTGGAAGAGGGAAAAGAAAAAGTATTAGAAGGTTAATGATGTCCTTGACCTCAGCAAAGTTTAAAGAGGGCTGGTGCCCATGATTTTGTTCTGTGATTTTTAACATCTCCTCCCAACGTGGCTGGACCCCTGCATGTCAATATTATCCTTTACTAAGAATTTCTAATACCAGTGGAAAGTGTGCCTGGTTGTGGATCACTTGTTATCTAAGGTTTCAAGAAGCCTAAATTCTTCAGGGCAGAGGGCCTCAGCTCGAGTGACTCTTTGTCCATGAGCTGTAACTTTCACTTCATCCTACCTCCGGAGTCAAGCCATTTTCGGATCGGACTGCAATGAGGACAGTGCTAGGTCAGCTCTGAGCAGTGGGCAGGAGGCTTACATAGGGATTAAGGCAAAGCAGGGGACACCAGATAGAATTTCAAAGTGATATTTACCAAAATATTAGATTGCATTTTAAGGAGCTACTAATGGTACTGGGTGGGAGGTGGCTAGCCTTTTGGAAAATAATAATCCCTGTAGATTTTCCATCCTGATAGTGAAATTGAGTCTCTCATCAGAACAAGGCTGCCACGTGAGATTGCTGCTCTGCTTTACTTGTTTAGATGGAGGTGCTGGAAACCCTGTATGAGGGCAACTGTGGAGAAAACCACTGGGAGGAAGGAAATTAAGGCAGACATTGCCATTTTCCAGCTTCCTGAGCCTGTGGGCCACAGGGATACTCAGGATGGGTGGCTCAGGCAATGAGGGGTGCTGGGAAACCCCTCCCCATTACCTGAACACCCACATAAGCAATCACTTTCCCATAGACAGGTGTTCTGGTTGTTGATAATGCCTTGCATGACATAAATATCCCCAGAGGCACAATGAAAGGGAACATATCATGATGTGATGTCAGAGAGCTGATCTACAGCTGAATGAAAGGCCTCATAGGAACAGGCCCACTCTGGGCTGGGGGAACAGATGAAACAGTAGCTCAACTTTATTGACATCACAATTTTGCCAAGGTCAGTCCTTCCGGGGAATGTGGCCTTCGGTCCTGCTGACTCAGAGGCTACCCTTTCATGCAGAGCCTAGGCTTAATTCCTCTCATCTCTCCTTACTGTCAACCTCAACTGTTGACCCATCTCCCTCAGAGCCTGCCACCTCCTGCCCCAGTACCATCGCAGACCCCGGGGGTATTTAATATCTTCTACAATTTACTCCTGCAAACCAGTCTCCCATGCTCTGTCCCTTCAGTGGAGTCTGGTGGCCTTCATCTGACTTCTCTAGTAAGAGGGCAAGGAGGTGTGATGGGAAGAACATGGGTAATGGGATCCTTAAGCATGGACAACTGCCATGTTCACAAAGTGGGTTTCTTGGGGTGAGATCTGTGTACTCTGCCAGACAATCTCTCTTCTTCTTCACAGTCACCTACAACTTCTCTGAGATTCAGCTTATTGTTTATTGGTGGTGTTAGGTGCCACTGAGCTGATCATGACTGATAGTTAACCTATGAAGAATACATTTGAAACATTTCTATCCTGTGCCATCCTCACCTTCTCTAATATACACTCATGGCTGGTCACTGTATCAATCCCATCTTGTTAAGCGTCTCCCTCTATTTCTCTGACCCTCCATCTTTTGCCTTTCGCAACATGAGATCTTTTTTTCGCAAGGATTGATCTTTCCTGACAACATGCCCAAAGTATGTGAGACAGAGTTACACTACCATCTCCTCCAAGTAGCACATGGACAGCAATTCTTCAAAGACAGAGCTGTTGGTTCTTTCGGAAGTCCATGGGAAGTTGATACTCTTCTCCACCATCACAGCTCAGAGGCATCAACTCTTTTTCATCATCTTTACTCATTGTCCAACTTTCAGGTGCATAGGAAGTAATTGAAAAGATGATGGCTTGACAGTGTTGTTCTTTAGCACTTTGAAGAGGTTCTTGACAGCAGATTTCCTGATTGATTTCTTGACAGCTGTTACCATGGATGTTGATTGTGGATTCATGTAAAATTAAATCATTTTACAACTTTGATATTTTCTCCATGGTGGAGCTCCCAGTTTAATATAGGATTGGAAGTAAGAGTGGCATCCACTTCCTAAACCACATGCCTCTGGAAACCCTATGAACTAGGAGAAATGACAATAGTTGTAGAAAAGCTTCAGGCCTTTTGTTCATAGGGTCACTATGAGTCATGCTCTACTCGATGGTGATTAGCAACAACAACAGCAATCATGACGTTGCCTATTGGTCCAATTGTGAGGTCTTCTCTTTTCCTTATGTTGAAATGTAAGTCATATTGAAGGCTGTAGTCTTTTATCTTCTGCAGTAAATGTTTCTAGTCCTCTTCACCTTCTGCAAGAAAGGTTATGTTATGTATAATGTAGGTAATTGGTGAGTCTTCCCCTTCAAGATTAATGTACAATCCTGATTGCACATTCTTCTCCATATAGTCCATCTTCTCAGGATACAGACTAAACAGTTATGGAGAAAATATACAATACTACACACATATTTTCTGATTTTTTTTAATTATACAGTGTTTCCTTGTTCTGTTCAGACAATTGCTTCTTGGTCTATGTATAAGTTTGTGTGAGCACAATTAACTGTTCTGAGATTCCTTTCTACTCAACATTAACCATAACTTGGTATAATCTACACAAATTCCTTTACATAGTCAATAAAATATCTTTCTGGTGTTATTTGCTTTTAGCAAACATCCATCTGACATCAGAAATGATGTCTCTTTGCCATAGCCTCTTCTGAATCCAACTTGAATTTTTGGCAGTTTCCTGTCAATAAACTGTTTCAGTAATTTTAAAATAATCTTCAGTTAGATTTTACTTGCATATGATAGTAATAATATTGTTTGATGATTTCCACATTTTATTTCCTATCACCTTTCCATTGTAATGGGAACAAATGCGGTTATCTCTGAGTCAGTTGGCCATTTGGCTGTCTTCAAAATTTCCTGGCATAGACTGGTGAGAATAGTGAGTATTACTGAGACTTAATGGGCCTACATCTCTTTTTAAAAAGTAAATGATGACTATATACATGGACCCCCACCTGATGGATTACATAAGAATCAAGTGGACTACATCAGTGGCAAGAGTTAATGAAGAAACCTAATATCAGTAGTCAAAACTAGGCCAAGTGCTGACTGTGGAACAGACTATCAATTGTTTATGTACAAGTTCAACTTGAAGTTGAAAAAAATTAAAACAAGTTCATGTGCATATAACCTTAAGTCTATCCAACCAGAATTTAAAAACAGACCCTCAAGAACAGATTTGATGCATTGAACACTAATGACCAAAGTCCAGGTGAATTGTGGGATAGCGTAACCCGTGAAGAAAGCAAAAGGTGATTATGAAGGCAAGGGAGAGAGAAAAGACTAGGATCTCAGATGAGATTGAAAATTGCACTAGAATTGCACTAGAAAAGCAAAGGGAAGTAAAAAAGCTGAAAAAAGATCCCAAGAACTCGCACAGGATCCGTAATGTTTGTAAAAGAAACTCAGTTTAGGGGCATCCTTCTAGCTTTCTCTTGAGTTTAAAAGACAATTAAGTGAAATACTGAAGTTGAGATGTCCAGCATCAGGCCCGGCACGTATTAGTTGTTACAGAGATGTTTCCTTTTTTTATTTTATTAATTTTAATGAACATTTACAGAGATTTTGGATTTTCATTCATTCATTGTTGCACTTTTTTCTTTACTCCCCTCCCCCCAGTTCACTCTCCAGAGATGTTTCTTATTGATGACAAGCCTCTGTATGTCACAGAAGAACCGTGAGCTATGATTTCAATGGCTGATTTTTCTAAAGTTGATCACCTGACATTTCTTCCAATGTGCTCCTGGGAAGACTCAAATTGCCAACATTTCAGTTAGTAGACAAATGCATGAGCTGTTCACACTACCTGAGACTCTTGTTTGATATATCAAAACAAACAAAAACAAGAAAAAAAACAACCCCAAACTGTGACCATCAAGCTCATAGTGACCCTATGTGTGATAAAGTCAAATTATTCATCGGGTTTTCTTTACTGTAATCTTAATTAAAACATATTCCCAGGTATTTCTTTTGCGCCATCACTAGATGAGTTCTAACTATTAACTTTTAGACCAGCAGTGGAGCTTAAACTGCTAGAAGCACCCAGAGACTTTGCTGGCATATAAAACCACCGCTATTAATACTTACTCAAAACTACCATCAGTCAGGTTTCCTAGACTGTGAACCTTTACAGGAGGTGAGTGTCCATCTTTTTCCACAAAGCATCTGGTATATACTAAAAAACGGGGTGGCGGGGGGGAGGGGGAAGGGGTTTGTGCAGGGAGAAGGGTGCAACAGTGAATGAATGGAATTCCAAAATCTCTGTAGATGTTCATTGAAATGAAAAATAAACAACCTAAATTTAAAAAAAAACAAAAAAAAAACACCTCATCAAGTCATAGCTGACTCCGCTGGTGGTTTCCAGGACTGTAAATCACACAGGACACTATTGACCATCTTTCTCCCGCTGAACCATTGATGGATTTGTACCACAAGAGAAGCACAGTGTTTGAGATAGTACTACAAAATATAGCAAATCCTTGTTGACTAGGCCACCAGAACTCCCAAAGAAAAGGTGCTACAGTTCTTTCTTACACAGTTTATTCTTAGTATTTTATCTTCTATTATAGATAGGATATCCTCCCACTCTGTTCTCTAACTGATCCTTTGTCTATTACGCCACATAATTGAAATCTCTTCATACTTAGATAGCTCTAATAGTTCTCATATGTAATAATATCATCTGTAAATAATATAAAATTAGTTTTCTTCTTTTCTAATAATTTCCCTCTACACTTCTCTCTACCCAATTGCATTGGCTTGTACTTCTAGAGTAGTGTCAGAGAATAATGGTGACAGCAGTCTCATCCTCCCAAAGTCCTCGACAGGGGTTTCTTTAGTCCTCCAATAGCTGCCCTCAAAGTCTGTGGAAAAGAAGAAGAGGTATTTCCTATAGTAGAACACATACTCTTAAATCTCAGGAGAAATATCAGGGGTTTTATTCAACATTCTTGTCATATGGATGATTTCCCCACCAATCCCTTCTGTCATACAATCCTGATTACATACTTGCAGCAAGTTCACCAACTCACCAATTTTTCCCCATATTCATCTCATGCATTTCCCAAAAATTTCCTCCAAAAAATCTCAACATTTTACCACGTTCTTCCAAGACTTAACAGGGTTAGTTATTTTGATTTACTTGAAAGTTGTGGATAAACTGCTTGGATGTTGTGGGGTTTTTTTCCCCCATTTTGTTAATAATCAAGTGTAAGTTGATTGGACGTTTTGATTTTATTAACAATCAGATGTGGGCTGGAAGCCTCTTGTTTAAGCTATCAGGACCTGGTGGGAAGGCCTTTATATTTAAAAGTTGGTTGAGTCTAAGGGCTGCTGGCCAGAGATCCTTGTTTTAATTGTATTTGAGGAGAGCATTGTTCAAAATGGTACAGCACTTGGCTGTCAGTTTGTTGTACTGAGATAACCTTGGGTTGCTGTGATACTAAAAGCTGTGACACTGGTGTGTCAAATGTCATAAGGGTTACCCTTGGAGGACAGGTTTGGGTAGAGCTCCCTGATTAAGACAGACTAGAAAGCAGGATGGATCATCTACTTCCTAAATAACAGGCCTTTTTGAAAACCCTATGAACACTTAAGAAATGAGAATAGTTATAATAGTGTAGTGGTAGAGCCTATATTGGAAGTCAGTTAAAATAAAAACAATAACAAACATCATTTAATAATTAGAACATGGAATGTACTTAGCTCGAAAGTTGGAAAACTAGAAATGGTTAAAAATGAAATGGACACGTGAACATCAGCATTAGGCATTAGTGAGATGAGATGGACCAGCTTTGGCCATTTTGAATCGGATTACCATATGGTATACCTGTTAATACCACTATCATTAAAATTTATGCACCAGAGCCAAGGAGGAGGAAATAGATGATTTCTTCCAACTATTGAAGTCAGAAGTTGACCAAACATGTAACCAAGATGCATTAATAATAATGCGTGACTGGAATGCAAAAGTTGGAAATCAGAAAGAAAGATCAGTAGTCAGAAAATATGGACTTGGTGACAGAAATAAGGCTAGGGATAGAGTGATAGAATTTGGCATAATCAATAAATTATTCATTGCAAATACCTTTTGTAAGAAACGTAAACACAGGCCATATACATGGATTTTTCACCTGATGGTATGCACAGGAATCACATCAATTACATTTGTGGAAGGAATCACTGGAGAAGTTCAATATCAGCAGTGAAAATGAGGCCAGGTTCTGATTGTGGAACAGACCATCAACTACTCATATGCAAGTTCATATTAAAGCTAAAGAAGGCCAAATCATATCCACAGGGAAAAAAATTTGATCTTGAGTATCTCCCCAACCCCTGAATTTAAAAACCATCTTGGCAACAGGTTTGAGGCCTTGAATACTAATGAATAAAAACCAGATGAGCTGTGGGACGATATCAAGAATATCATCAATGATCCACACCCATTTTTATTAGAGCTTTGTTCACAATAACAAAGAATTGGAAACAACCCAAGTGCTCATCAACAAATGAATGGATAGAGAATCTCTGGTATATTCACACAATGGAATACTATGCTGCATTGAAAAACAAGGAACTCACGAAATATTATACAAAATAGGTGATCATGGAGGATATTATGCTGAATGAAACATCTCACTCACAAAAGGACAAATATTGCATAGGGCTACTATTGTAAAATGGGACTGACATCAGGGTTGAGGGAAGACGGAGGAGGGGATAAATGATGTATACTGCATTGAAACAGATGAGGGAGAGAACTATTTAGAAGGGATACATGATTGGGTATTGTTGTCATGACAAGAGTCCAGAATGAAGGCTGCACAGTGGAGTGAACTTGGCGGGGGAGGGATTGTATAACAATGAAAGAGTTTTTTCTTTTACTTTTCAAGGAGAAGAGTGAATTGGGGGGAGGGGTTGGGCAGGGATAAAGTACAACAATGAATGAATGGAAACCATAAGTCTCCGTAAACTTTCATTAAAATTAATTTAAAAAAACAGAAAAAATAATTTATCAATGAAGAATGCAAAAGGTCCTTACAAAGAAGAAGGAAGAATAAAAGGCCAAAATGGATGTTAAAAGAGACTTTGAATATTCCACTAGAGTGCCAAGAAACCAAAGCAAAAGGAAAAAATCAAGAAGAGAAGGAGCTGAGTAGAGTATTTAAAAAGGGCAGCCCAGGAAGACAAGGCAAAGTATTACAATGAAATATGCAAGGAGCTGGAGTCAGAAAAATCAAAAGGGCCAAAAGCATTTCTTAAGCTAAAGGAACTAAAGAACAAATTCAAGCTGCAAGTTGCAATGTTTAAGGATGCTATGGGTAGAATATTGAATGATTCAAGAAGCTTTAAAAGAAGATGGAAGGAGTATACAGAGTTACTGTACCAGAAAGAATTGGCTAATATGGAAAAATTTCATGAAACAACATATGATCAAGAGGAAATGGTGATGAAGGAAGAAGCTCAGGCTGCTCTGAAAGATTTGACAAGAAATAAAGCTCAGGAATTCATGGAATACCAATTGACATGTTCAACAAACAGATGCTGCCCTGAATGTGTTGACCAAGTTGTGCCAAGAAATCTGGAGGACAACTCCTGGCCAACTGACTGGAAGGGATCTATATTTATGCCCATTAAAAAAACAAAGTTTATCCGACAGTTCTTTTTAAGTGTCATATAGTCATAGACAACCCGTAGCGACTTTTTGGTTTTTGTTGGAAGTGAATGCCACTCTTGCTTCCAAGCCCATATTATTTGGGAGATCCACAAAAAGCAGACTCAAGAGACACAGGCCTGAGGGCCCAAAAGCCTTTTTAAATAAGAGGCCAAATCCAATGACCTCTCACCCTATTGTGAACAACAGTCACACGCTAGTCTCTACCCCAAACCAGAAAACACACCTTTGCAGAATCTGGCTGTTCCGCTCATCTTCCCAGCCTAGAAATAGCTGACAGAGTGTGAAAATTATTGGACAATACCACCAATATCACTATGCAATGGCATTTGACTGTGTGGATCACAACAACTTGTGGCTGCCTTTGAGGAAAACGGGAATCCCAGAACACTTCATTGTGCTTGTGTGGAAACTATACTTGGGCCAGGAAGTAGTACTCAGAACAGAGTAAGGAAACACTGCAGGGTCCAAAATCAGGAAAGAAGTGCATCAGGGATGTGTCCTGTCTTCACACCTTTTCAATCTATATGCAGAACAGATAATTTGTGAAGCTGCGCTTTATGAAGAGGAATGTAGCAGCATCAGGATTGGAAGAAGACTCATCAACAGCCTATGTTATTCAGATGACACAATTTTGCTTGTTGAAACTGAGGAGGACCTGAAGTGCTTGTTGAAGAAGGTCAAGAACTGTAGTCTTCAATATGGATTGAAGCTCAACATCAGAAGACAGAGATTCTCACCACTGGACCAACTGGCAACACCATGATAGATGGAGAAGAGATTAAGGTTGTTAACAATTACAGCTTGTTTGGCTTCACAAGCAACACTGCTGGCATCAGCAGTCAGGAAGTCAAAAGACAAATTGCATTGGGAAAATCTGCTGTCAGGGACCTCTTCAGAGTGCTGAGAAGCAATGATGTCAGTCTAGAAACTAAGGTGTGCCTAAGCCAGGCCATGGTCTTCCCCATTACTTCCTATGCATCAGAGAGCTGGGCAATGACTAAAGATGACAAAAGAAGACTTGATGCCTTTGAGTTGCGGTGCTGGAGAAGAGTCTAGAACATACCATGGATGGACAAGAAAACAAATAGGTCTGAGTTGGAGAGGGTGAAACCAAGTTTCTTCTTGGAGGCTAGGATTTTGAAGCTCTGTTTCACATACTTTGGGTATGTGGCCAAGAAGGACATTATACTCGTAAGGGTGGAGAGATGACACAGGAGAGGAAGACTCCAGATCAGATGGATTGATTCAGTAACTGAGGAAATGAAGTTAGCAGTGTCAGAGTCAGTGAGACTGGATCAGGACAGGGCAGGCTTCAGAGCTGCTGTACATACGGTTGCTATGGTTCGCAGGTGACTCGATGGCACATAGAAATAACAATATTATGCAGGGAATAAAAAACAGAAGAATGGTGTTGCATAGTAAGAAAGTCAATTTCTAGTTCTATCCTGAAAAAACAATGTTGTGAGTTATAGGATAATATCCATACACATTAAAGGAAGACCTGTTAACACCACTATTATTCAAATATATATTCTCCTAAATCTGGAACCAAAGAGGAAGAAATTAAGAATTTTTACCAATCTTACAGCCCGAAATTGACTGAACATGCAGTCAAGACGCATTAATGTCCACAAGGTCGAGTTGGCTGATTGTACAATTTAGATCTGTGTCTTCGGTAAGTTTTTTAGTTGACCTATCCTCAGAAAGCTGAACTTAGAAATTCCATATGACCAAGCTATTCCACTGCTTGGAATATAACCTGAGAAAACAAGAACTGAGGCACAAATAGAGACTCGTACACCCATATTCATAGCAGTGTTACTCACCATCACAAGAACATAGAAACAGCCCAAATATCTAACCACAATCGAATGGATTGGGAAAATATAGTACATTCATTCACAGGATGGAATGCTATGCAGCACACAGGAGCAATGATTTTGTAAATTACTATCTAACTTGGGAGGCACTGGAGAATTGTATGCTAAGTGAACTAAATCAGTCCCATAAGGACAAATACAGTGTAAGACCTTTATGGTAAAAATAGATAACTAGTAAAACGTGTATGAGGATCTAAGTGGGGAGACCAGAGGGGTGGGAATGGGCCAGAGGTAATCAAAGTGTTGCATGGTTTGATGGGTTGGGGAGGTGGTTTGGGGATCCAGTTAAGAGGCAATGTATACAAACTTTGTAGGTATAAAGACACAAATGAAAATTTTAAACATGGATCCCACCTGATGAGCTGCATAGGAATCAGATTGACTGACTACATTTGTGCAAGAAATTGTTGAAGAAGCCCAGTACTGGCAATCAGAAGTAGGCTAGGGTTGGAATGTAGGTCAGAACATCAATTACTCATACGCAAGTTCATATTGAGGTTGAAGAAAATTTAAGTAAGTCCACAGGAACTAAGATATGATCTTGAATCAATTCTATTTTAATTTCAAGATAATCTTAGGAATAGGTTTGAAGCCTTGAACACTAATGATCAAAGACCAGATGAGTTGTGGCATGATATCAAGAATATCATCCATGAAGAGAGCAAAAACTCATTACAAAAATAGAGGAGAAAGAAAAAATCAAAATTGATGTCAGAAGAGACTCTAAAGATTGCACAGGATGATGTGAGGGCAATCTGGCTGTGACATCTGTCACCCCATCAATCTCCAGAGTTAATTTGGCTGATCTAGTTGGCTAGGTGGGTGTCACCTTTCTTCCTTACCAACACATGTGCATCCCTCACAAAGCTACACACTAGGTTGAAGAGGACAACCATCCCCAGTAGAAGGAGGACTGTCCTTTAGTCAAGGGTATACGAATAGCTGTGCTCCCCTGCTAGAACCTCCAAACAAGCTTTCAAGATCACACTGGAGCATCAAAAACCCAAAACACAGGAAAATATGTCAGAGTAAAAGAAATGAGCAGAAGATTTCAAACGTCAGCTCAGGAGGACAAAGCAAATTATTGTAATGGAATGTACAGAGAGCTAGAATTGGAGAATTAAAAGGGAAGAACTCACTCTACATTTCTCAAGCTGAAAGAACTGACAAATTTAAGCCTCCTGTTGCAATACTGAAAAAATTCTATGGGCAATATACTCAATGACTCAGAAAGCATCAAAAGAAGATGAAGGGAATACACAGAATCACTGTACGAGAAAGAATTGATCAACACTGAAATATTTCAGGAAGTTCTATATGAACAGGAGCCAATGGTAATGAAGGAGGAAGTGAAATCTGCATTGAGGTCATTGGCAAAAATAAGGACCCAGGAATTATTGGGATACCAATTGACTTGTTTCAATTAACAGATACAGCCTTGGATGAGCTCGCCAGTCTATGCGAGGAAATTTGGAGGACAGCTATCTGGCCAACGTATTGGAAGAGGTTCATATTTTTCTCATTCCCAAGAAAGGTGATACAACTAAATGCAAAGACTATCAAAAACATAGCATGAATTTCCCACACAAACAAAATACCACTGATGATCATTCAAAATGGCCTAGAACAATACATAGAAAGGGAACTGCTAGATGTTCAACAGAATTTAGAAGAGGCCATGGCACCAGAGATATCATTGCTGATGTCAGATGGATCCTGGCTGAAAGTATAAAATACCAGAAGAATGTTTATTTGTGCTTTATTGATTTTGACTATGCAAAGACATTTGACTGTATGGATCATAACAAGTGTGGCTGACATGGCGAAGATTGAGAGTCCTGGAGCACTTAATTGTGCTCATGCAAAACCTATACCTGGACCAGGAAGCTGTTGTGTGATAAGAGCAAGGGGACACTGCATGGTTTAAAATTGAGAAGGGAGTTTGTCAGGGTCGTACCTCTCTTCATACCTATTCAGTCCATATGCTGAGAAAATTATCTGAGAAGCTGGACTCTATGAATAGGAGCATGGGATCATGATCAGAGGGCAATTCATCAATAAACTGCATTATGTACATGACACAACCTTGCTTGTTGAAAGTGAAGAGGACTTGAAGCACTTGTTGCAGAAGATCAAAGAATGTAGCCTTTGGTATTGATTACATCTCAATGTCAAGAAAATAAAGATTTAAGAACCACTGGGCCAATAGGCAACATCCTGATGGATGGAGAGATTGAAACTGTCAAAAGCTTCATCTTGCTTGGATCCATAAGTAACACCCGTGGTGCGAGCAGTCAAGAAATAAAGAGATGTACTGCACTGCGAAAATCTTCAGTTAGGGACCTCTCCAAAGAGGAGTTATGATGTCAATTTAAGGACTAAGGTGAATCTTATTCAGGCTATAGTCTTTCCAATCATTTGCTATGCATCTGAGAGCTAGACAATGAATAAGGATGACAAGAAAAGAATTGACTTTTTTGAGTTGTGGCATTGGAGAAGAGCACTGGACAATCCAGGGATGGCCAAGAGAACAAACAGCTATGGCTTGGAGAGGGTACAGCTGGAGTGCTCTTTGGAGGCAAGAACACCATACCTCAAAGGAATCAATTCTCCTTCTATCATCCCTAGTCACTGTCCAGATCTCTGAAGCATAGCAAGTGATTGCAAGGGCCATGGCCTATATAAGGTGCACCTTGGTCTCCAGACTGACATCATTGCTCTTCAGTACTTTGGAAAAGTCTTTGACAGCAAACTTTCCCAATGCAATTCTTTTAATTTCCTGGCTGCTAGTACCAAGAGTGTTGATTGTGGAGCCAAGCAAACTAAAGCTGTTTACAATCTCAATCTCTTCACCATCCATCACAATGCTGCCAATCAGCCCAGTGGTGAGGATCTTTGTTTTCTTGATATTGACCTTCAATCCATATTGAAGGCTACTGTCCTTGACCTTCTGCAGCAAGCACTTCAGGTCCTCCTCAATTTCAGCAGGCAGGGTTGTTTCATCTGCATAATGCAGATTGTTGATGAACCTTCCTCCAATCCTGATGCCACATTTCTCCTCAGAGAGCCCAGCCTCCTGAATAATCTGTTCTACATATAAACTGAAAAGGTATGGAGATAGGACACATCCCTGGCTTACACCCTTCCCAGTTTTGAACAATGACGTGTCTCCTTGCTCTGTTCTGATGATTATCTTATGGCCCAATTATAGGTTTCACATAAGCACAATCAAGTGTTCTAGGATTCCCATTCTTCTCAGAGTAAGCCACAGTTTGTTCTGATCCACACAAACCCCTTTGCATCATCAATGAAACACAGATAGACTTTGCTCTGGTACTCCCTGCTTTCAGCCAAAATCTATCTAACATTAGCTACAATACCCCTAGTACCACAACCCCTTCTAAATCCAGCCAGCACTTCTGGCAGTTCTCTGTTGGTGTACTGTTCCAGCTGGTTTTGGATAATCTTCAGCAAAATTTTGCTTGCATATGATATTAATGATGTTGTTTGATAATTTCCACACTCTGTCAGATCACCTTTCTTTGGAATGGGAACAAATATAGATCTCTTCCAGTAAGCTGGCCAGGTGGTTGTCCTCCAGATTTCTTGGCACAACTTGATGAGCACACCTATGGCAACATCTGTTTGTTGAAATATGTCAATCGGTATGCCATCAATTCCTGGAGTCTTGTTTTTTGCCAATTCTTTCAGGGCAGCTTGAACTTCTTCCTTCATCACCAAAGGCTTTTGCTCATACGTTGTTTCATGAAATTCTGTGTCTGCCAATTCTTTCTGGCACAGTGACTCTGTATTCTCTTTCCATCTTCTTTTCATGCTTCCTGGATCATATAATATTCTGCCCAAAGCATCCTTAAATATTGCAACTCAAGACTTGAATTTACTCTTCAGTTCCTTGAGCTTAAGAAATGCCCCTTTTGTTCGGCCCCTTTGGTTTTCTGACTCCAGCTCTTTTCACATTTCATTACAGTGCTTTCTACAGGACTAGGTTACCTGCCATAAATCTATAGGACTGTATTACCTGCCATGAATTTGCAAGACTAGATTACCTGCCATAATCATGACTTATCTATCCTGAGACCAGAAGAACTACACAGCACCAAGTCACCTTTTTCCCACCAGGGGAAAAAGACAGTCCTGGATAGAATGAGAGACCAAATGAACAAATCTCAAATTCTTTTGTTTAAATAAAAAAGAAAACCAGACTAACTGGGCCAGCAGAAAGAGACTAGAGAATGTCAATACCTCTCAGAGGACCCCAGAGACCCTGTGAGGAACCCTTTGCATTTTGAATCAAAATCCCTCGTAAGAACAGTTCACAAAATGAACAGACTGACTGATAAAATAAACAAAGTCATTAATGAGTGCTGCAATCCATTAACAACAACAACAACAATCTACATGAGGAAAAGCAGTCATCATTTACCCCTAAAGTAATGGGAGCAGAAAAGCTAGACTAATGGGAAAAGAGCAATCAGAATGGAAGTGAAGAGGATGCTGACGGATGTGGAAAGGCTACCCAGTGTCACGGAGAATATGTACAGAAATTGTTAAATTGGAGCCTAATTTGCTGTGTAAAGTTTCACCAGAAATAGAATAAAATATTTTAAAATCAACTCTACAGTTATTTTCCAAATATTCTGGCTGAAGTATGGTAATATAAATGAATGAGAAAGTCCAATGAAGCTCTGGATTTGAAGCAAAAGATTAAAACTGACAAAAACTAGAAATAATCGATATGTTACTATTAAAGGGCAAGTGGGTTTGGTGATGTGTGGTTTATCCATAGAACAGGCATTGTGCTGTATATAAAATGAATGACGTGCAGCATCTGTGCTATTGTTTGAGTTCAAACCCAAGAGAGAAAATCCCTCCATGTAAGTGCTTGATGGATGGGAGGTTGAAAAACTGAAAGGCATTGATTTCTTGCTTGGGAGGAAATTTCTGTAAACAAAACTGAACAGCTCTATGTCTGGAGGAAGTGTTTTGGACCAGTTCTGGCTCTACAATGGCACCCAGTGGGGAAGGTGACCGCATAGAGTGAGGAGAATCTTACAGACCACATTGTGCTCACCATAACTATTTGTTGTTGATGCTGTTACGAGCCTTTGAGGTGCTTGTGATTCATAGCAACCCTGTTACAACAGCTCTGAAGTCTGTCCTGTCCTGAGCCAGCCTCACTGACTCTGACACACTTATCCCCATTGGCCCACTTACTGTAATGATGCATCTCATCCAGTTTCTTCCTCTCCTATATTGTCCCTCCACCTTTCTAAGCATGATGTCATTCTCCAAGGACCAGTCTCTCCTGGCTACATGCGCAAAGTATATGAGAGAGAGCTCCAAAATCCTAGCCTCCAAGAAGAAATGTGGTTCTACCCTCTCCCAAACAGACTTAATTGTTTCCTTGGTGTACTAGTATACTCAAGACTCTTCTCCAGCACTATAACTCAAAGGCATCAATTCTTCTTCTGTCATCATTAGTCATTGCCCAGCTCTTTGAAGCAAAGCAAGTAACTGCAAAGACCAATGCTTGTATCAGGTGCACCTTGGTCTCTAGACTGACATCATTGCATTGCTTCTCAGTACTCTGGAGAGGTCTCTGACAGCATACTTGTACCAGTGAAATTTGTTTGTTTTTGTTTTTTTTAACTTCCTGACTGCTGATGCCATGAGTGTTGATTGTGGAGCCAAGCAAGCTGTAATTGTTAACAACCTTAATCTCTTCTCCATCTATCATGGTGTTGTCAATTGGTCCAGTGGTGAGAATCTCTGTCTTCTGATGTTGAGCTTCAATCCATATTGAAGACTACAGTTCTTGACCTTCTTCAACAAGCACTTCAGGTCCTCCTCAGTTTCAACAAGCAAAATTGTGTCATCTGAATAACATAGGCTGTTGATGAGTCTTCTTCCAATCCTGATGCTGCTACATTCCTCCTCATAAAGCGCAGCTTCACAAATTATCTGTTCTGCATATAGATTGAAAAGGTGTGAAGACAGGACACATCCCTGATGCACTTCTTTCCTGATTTTGGACCCTGCAGTGTTTCCTTACTCTGTTCCTGGCCCAAGTATAGTTTCCACACAAGCACAATGAAGTGTTCTGGGATTCCCATTTTCCTCAAAGGCAGCCACAAGTTGTTGTGATCCACACAGTCAAATGCCTTTGCATAGTCAATAAAATACAGATAGACCTTCCTCTGGTACTATATGTTTTCTGCCAAGTTCCATCTGACATTGATGATAATGTCTCTAATACCATGACCGCTTCTAAACTCAGCCTATATTTCTGGTAGTTCTCTACTGCTGTACTGTTCAAGTCATTTTTAGATAATTTTCAGCAGGATTTTGCTTAGTTTGGGGGTTTTTTTTGGAATGGGAATAAATACGGATCTCTTCCAGTTGACCAGGTAGTTGTCCTCCAAATTTTTTTGGCACAACTTGGTGAGCACATCTAGGGCAGTATCTGTTTGTTGAAATGTGTCATTTGGTTTTCCATCAATTTCTGGGGCCTTATTTTTTGCTAGTCCTTCAAATCAGCCTGCACTTTCTTCCTTTATCACCATTGCCTCTTAATCATATGTTGTTTCTTGAAATTGTTTTGTGTCAACCAATTCTTTTTGATACAGTGACTCTGTATAAACCTTCTATCTTCTTTTTATATATATTTTTTAACTCTGATTTATTTATCAAGTTTGAATACATTGATTTTCATAAATCCTTTCATCATCTTTTAATGCTTCCTGGATCATTCAATATTCTGCCCATAACATTCCTTAATTATCGCAACTTGAGACTTGAATTTGTTCTTCAGTTGCTTCAGCTTAAGAAATGCCAAGTGAGTTTGACCCTTATTATTTTCCGACTCCAGCTCCTTGCACATTTCATTATAATACTTTGCTTTGACTTCCTGAGCTGCCCTTTGAAATCTTCTAGTCAGCTCCTTAACTTCTTGATTTCTCCCTTTGGCTTCTCGGTGCTCTAGTGCAATATTTAGACTCTCTTCTGACATCCATTTTGGTCTTTTCTTCTTCTTCTGTCTGTGTGAATACCTTTTTGCATTCTTTGTGGATGATATTCTTGATATCTTTCCACAGCTAATCTGGTCTTTGTTCATTAGTATTCAAGGCCTCAAACCTGTTATTGAAATGGTTTTTAAATTCAGGAGGGCGACATCCAAGATAAAATTTTATTCCTGTGGATTTAATTTTATCTTCTTTAGCTTTAATTTGAACTTTCATATGAGTAGTTGATGGTCAGTTCCACAATCAGCACCTGGCCTAGGTTTCACTGCTGAAATGGAACTTCTCCAGCGGTTCCTTCCACAGATGTAATCAAGTGTGTCAGAGATGGTGAGGTTGCCTCAGGATAGGGCAAGGTTCAGAGCTGTTGTTCATAGGGTTGAGTCATAGTCAACGCACATAACAATAACAACTCTGGAATAGTGAATTACTAAGTGAATTGATGGAGGGGAAGGAGGAAAATAAGTATCAATGAATGAATGAAAACCCATTCTTTCTGTAAACTTTAAAACAAAACTCACAATTTTTAAGAAGGATGAATGATTCAGAAAGCTCCTGTTACTTAAAAAAAGTGAAGCCTTTCCATTTCCAGAAGGAGCCTTAGTAGCGTAGACATTACATGCTGGGGACATGCATACAGATAAGGGTGACGAATCACAGACTCTGGACCAAATGGTGCATGGTTAGAATCCACCAGCTGTTTCAAGAGAGAAATAGAAATCAGTCTGTGCCCTAAAGCTTACAGTCTCCAAAACCCAATGATGATTCCAACCAGGAGTTGGAATCGAGTTGACAGCAGTGGATTGAGTTCATCTTTGTTCTATTTCCGGAGTCTTTCATGCCCTCCATGAACTGCCTTGGTGGTCCCTCTGCCTCTAGACATCTCAGTCAGTTAGTTTTTAAAAATTGAGATGGAATTTATGTGCCATAAAATCAACCATTTACCATAGTAAACCATTTACCACATAGTAGTGGCTCCTAGAACATGTGCAGTTCTGTGCAACTGCTCTCTAATCCAATTGCAAATCTTTGCCATTATGTCCAATGGAAGCCCTGTGCCTATTAAACAGTTACTCTCTGCACCCCTCTCCCCAGCTCCTGGCAACCACAACTCTGCTTTTCCACAGTTGACTGTACTATCTTCCACCTCCTTCAGCAAAGTGCTAGAGCTTCCATTTCTTCATATCCTCACTGACCCTTGTTATTTTCTGTTTGGAATATTATTATTACCATCCTGTTGCTGTTATTAGATGCCATCGAGTCATCTGTGACTCATAGCAACCCTATCAACAGCAGATCTGAACCATGCCCTACCCTGCACTATATTCATGATCTCTGCCATGATAAAACCACCATTACTGTATCAGTCCATTTTGTTGAAGGTCTTTCTTTCCTTCTCTGGCAATGAACCTTTCCTAGGATGATGTTTTTTTGTTTTTTGTTTGTTTGTTTGTTTGTTTTTTTAAGGCTGACTTCTGATGTTTTTGTTTGTTGTTTGGTGCCTTCGAGTCGTAGATGACTCATAGCAACCCTATGAATGAACGGCCTGAGCACTGACTCCTGATGTTGTTGTTGTTGTTGTTGTTGTTATGTGCCGTCGAGTTGTTTGCGACTCATAGCGACCCTATGCACAACAACCCTAAACCCTGCTCTATCCTACGCCAACTGCACTGCCTTTGACACACCCATCCCGATTACCCCAGTCACCGAATCAATCCATCTCATAGAGGGTCTTCCCCTCCTGCGCTGTCCCT
>NW_006399808.1:3733755-3765310 GCF_000299155.1 Elephantulus edwardii | reverse complement strand
TTTTGCTTTGTCATTCCGAGCAGCCTTTTGGAATCTTCTGTTCAGCTCTTTAGTATCTTGAATTCTTCCTTGTGCTTTGGCTTCTCTACGCTCCAGTACAGTCTTCAGAGTCTCTTCTGACATCCATTTTGGTCTTTTCTTCCTCTTCTGACTGATGATAGCATGTCCAAAATTGTATGAGACAAAGTTTCACCATCCTTGCCTCTAAGGAGCGCTCTGGTTACATTTCCTCCAAGGATGACTTGTTTGTTCTTTTGGCAGTTTATGGGGTATTCAGTACTCTTCTCCAATATCATGACTCTAAGGAATAGATTCTTCTTCTACTACCATCGTTATTCATTGTCCCACTTTCAGATGCAAGTAATTGAAAATGTCATGGCTTAGATCAGGCACACCCTAGTTTGAAATAGACACTCTTTAGAATTTTGGAGAGATTCTTGACAGCAGATTTTCCCAATGTAACACATGGTGTCAATGTAAGATATGAAGACGAATTTTAACAAGATGGATTGACTCAGTAACTGTAACAATGGTCTCAAGTATATCAGAGACGGTGAGGAGGATGAGGCACAAAATAGGGCAGGGTTTAGATACTTTGTTCACAGGTCATTCTGAGTCACAGTAAACTCAACAGCATCTAACAACAAAAACAAGCTATGAAGGATGTTGCATGTGGATTCCAGTAAAATGACATCTGAAGAACTGCTGTCCGAATCCACAAGATGGTAAGAGGTTAGCTAGTGGGTTTAATTTACATTTGTTTGATGACTAACAATATTGACAATATTGTTATGTACCTCTTGGATATTCATGCATCTTCTCTAAGTGTATGTCTATCATGGTAGCTAATTCTATTAATCAATGTCATTTCAATGTTGTAAAATAAAATGTCTGTGAATGACTATATGAAAAAGCAATATGATTTGTAAACTTTCACTCAAAGAAATAGAATGAAGAAAAAGTAAAGACATGTCTCTTAAAGTCCTTTGTCCAGTTGTTAATTAAGTTGTTTAGTTTGTTTTTGTGTGGATAACTCATAATGGCTCTTCATATATTCTAAATATTAGATATTGATTAGGTAGGCGATTTGTAAATATTTTTTTTCTCCAATTACCTTTCAAATTGAAATTCTTTGATCATTCAAATTTTGTTTTCTAAAGCCAGTTAAAATGTGCATTCCCCCCAAAATGCAAATTTTTCCTGGAAGCAGACACTGGTCTGGAGGGTAGGAGAGAAAAGAAGTCAACAGTCACTAAATTCACTATCTACGTGCCTTGCGGTGGATAGATTTTTTTTTTCCAGTCCAGGTAACTGGTCAGGAGGAGGTAGTGGGGCTGGAGTTGGAACCCAAAAACTTGTGTCTGGTCTTCTGTGGGGTGCCTGTCAGGTTGGCCTGGGGCCAAGGACAGTCTACAAGTCTTTTGCAAACCTCTCAGCTGGCAAGTACTGGGCCCGAGTTAACTATGGGAGTCACATTCATTTGTTTTTTCTACTGTTTAGATGTGCTGTTACAGTTGGTTTTAGAAATCTTCAGCAGAATCTTACATACGATATTAATGATTTTTTTTGTAATTTCCATACTCTGTTGGATCACCTTTCTTTGGAATGGGAACAAATATAGACGTCTTCTAGTCAGTTGGCCAGGTGGTTGTCCTCCAGATTTCTTGTCACAACTTGGTGAGCACACCTAGGGCAGCATCTGTTAAAATATATCAATTACCATCGATTCCTGGGGCCTTGTTTCTTGCCAATTCTTTCAGAGCAATTTGAACTTCCTCCTTCATCACCATAGGCTCTTGCTCATACATTGTTTCAAGAAATTCTTCTGTGTCCATCAATTCTATTTGGTACAATGACTCTGTATACTCTTTCCATCTCCTTTTAATACTTCCTGGATTACTTAATGTTCTGCCCAAAGCATCCTTAAGTACTGCAACTCGAGGCTTGAATTTGTTTTTCAATTCCTTGAGCTTAAGAAATGCTGAGTGAGTTCGGTCTGTTTGATTTTCTGACTCCAGCTCTTTGAACATTTCATTATAATACTTGATTTTGTCTTCCAGCACTATCCTTTGAAATCTTCTGTTTAGCTCCTTAATATCTTGATTTCTTCCCTCTCCTTTGGCTTCTCAGAGCTCTAGTGCAATACTCAGAGTCTCTTCTGACATGCATTTTGGTCTTTTCTTCACCCTCTGTCTTTGTAATGACCTTTTGCATTCTTCCTGGATGATATTCTTGATATCCTCCCAAAACTCATCTGGTCTTTGCTCATTAGTGTTCAAGGCCTCAAACCTGTTTCTGAGATGGTTCTGAAATTCAGGTGGGATAGACACAAGGTCATATTTTGGTTCCCATGGATTTGATTTCATTTTCCTTAGCTTCAGCTTGAACTTGCATATGAGTGGTTGGTCTGTTCCACAATCAGCACCTAGCCTAGTTTTCACGGCTGATATTATTGATAATATTGAGCTGATATTAAAACAGAGGAGGAAGAAAAGACCAAAATGGATGTCAGAAGACACTCTGAATATTGCACTAGAGCACTGAGAAACCGTAGCAGAGGGAAGAAATCAAGATATTAAGGAGCTAAACAGAAGATTTCAAAGGATAGTGCTGGAAGACAAAGTCAAGTATTATAATGAAATGTACAAAGAGCTGGAGTCAGAAAATCAAAGGAACCAAACTCGCTCAGCATTTGTTAAGCTGCAACAATTCTTTCCACAGATGTAATCGATCTAATTCCTATGCATACCATCAGGTGAAATCCATGTGTATAGACTGCATTTATGCTTCTTATAAAACATATGTGCAATTAATAAATTGTTGATTGTGCTGAATTCTATCATTCTATCCCCAGGTTCATTTCTGTCAACAAGACCATGTTTTCCAACTACTGATCCTTTTCCTCTATTCCCAACTTTTGCATTCCAGTCACCCACTATTATTAATGCATCTTGGTAACATGTTCTATTGATCTCTGACTGCAAAAGTTGGTAGAAATCTTCTGTTTCCTCTTCTTTGATTCTTCTTGTTGCTGCATGTATCTGAATGTTAGTTGTATTCACTGAACTTCAGTGTTATCCATATGGATTTTATCCCGTCACTCACATTATTGTATTTCAAGACAGATCTGGAAAACTTTTTTAACTATTAAAGCAACCCCATTTTCCCTCACCTTTTCATCTAGCATAGAATTGCCAGAAGTGCGGCCTGGGTTTAGAAGGGGTCATGGCACTAGGGATACTATAGTTAATGTCTGATGGATCTTGGCTGAAATCTGGGAGTACAAGAGGAATGTCTATCTGTGTTTCATTGACTATGCAAAGTAATTTGACTGTGTGGACCACAACTAACTGTGGCTAACTCTGAGAAGAATGGAAATCCCAGAACATTTGATTGTGCTAATGTGAAACCTGTACTTGGACCAGGAGGCAGTCTTCTGAACCTCAGTTCAGGGAATACTGCATGGTTCAAAATTGGGAAGGGTGTATGCCAGGGATGTGTCCTATCTCCATACCTTTTCAATCTATGTGCAGAACAGATTATGTGGGAGGCTGGGCTCTGTGAGGAGGAATGTGGCATCAGGATTGGAGGAAGGTTCATCAACAATCTGAATTATGCAGATGACACAACCCTGCTTGCTGAAACTGAGGAGGACCTGAAGTGCTTGCTGCAGAAGGTCAAGGATTGCAGCCTTCAATCAATATGGATTGAAGCTCAATACCAATAGCCAGGAAATTAAAACAGTAATTGAATTGGGAAAGACTGCTGTAAGAGATCTCTCCAGAGTACTGAAGAACAACAATGTCAGTCTGAAGATTAAGGTGTGTCTGATACAGGCCATCGTCTTTGCAATCACTTGCTATGCATCAGAGAGCTGGACAATGACTAGGGATGATAGAAGGATAATTGATACCTTTGAACTGTGATGTTGGAGAAAAATGTTGAATACATCATGGACTGGTAAGAGAATGAACAGGTTCATCCAGGAGAAGGTTAAACTGAGCTGCTCCTTGGAGGCAAGTATTCTGAAGCTTCGTCTAACATACTTTGGACATGTTGCAAGGACGGACCAATTCTTGGAGAGGATGTCATGTTTGAGAGGGTGAAGGGAAAACACAGGATAGGAAGACCCTCGATGAGATGGATCGATTCAGTGACTCTGGTGATGGGGGTATGTATGTCAGAAACAATAAGATTGGCACTGGATAGAGCAGGGTTTAGGGCTGTTAAGCATCACTGTGAGTCACAGTAGACTCAATGGCACATAACAACAACAACAACAACAACATACTGTTTAGAAAGTTTTCACCATTTGTTCTACTTAGAAAAGACCAGGCCCATCTAAACTTGGGTAATAACTTGTTTTAGAAATGTTGAAGACTTAAAAAGAAATCTTAAAAAGAGACTTGCTCAGGGTGCCTGGTCCAAGTTGGTCTTGAATAAATACCTGTTATTATTGTTGTAATTATTCCCTTTTATCTCATTTTTCTTCTTTCCCCTTCTCCCACCAAAACCACTGCAAACTGAAAAGGTTAGCAAGCTCTTCCATACCTCCTGGCTTCCTAAATTGGGCTGCTAATTAGTGGATCTTGCTGGAGCGTGGAGGGGGCTCTCTGTGAGGAGGTGGGGAGATGAGAGAGGCAGGGACTCTGTACCCCATCACTCTCCAGGAGAGCCACCCCATGGCCTCCACCACCTGGTGCCACAGAAGTCACCTCACTTCCAAAGACCATAGCCCAGTGCTCACTTCGGCAGCACGTATACCAAAATTGGAACAATACAGAGATAATTAGCATGGATCCTGCATGAGGATGAAAAGCAAATTCACAAAGTCTACAACCCAGGCCCAGCTTCCATGTCAGTTTTCTTTTCTGCTAGCTGTAAATATAGCATTTAGCCTGCGTTTCTCTGCTTGTCAAATGAGATGGGCATATTAGACAAGGCCCACACTTCCACCACCCCTGTGCTGAACAGACATCCCCTGTGGCCTAGAGCTGGCCTAGTCCCTGGGGACAGGACAGTAGGGAACAAGCCCCCTGTGCCACATCCTCCTGTAACCAGTTGAAGGACCTTGGTGTGATTCTCTAACCTCTAGCATCCAATTGGAAGCACTGTCATTATTTTGTTTTACTTTTATCATGACAAAAATAGTACAACTATGTCATTTGGGCCAATTTGAAGTGCATAATTCAGAGCACTCATTATATTTACAATACTGCTCAATCTTCATCTTTAGTTCCAAAACTTTGCCATCACTCAACACAGAAATGGTATTGAGCAATAACTTCCTGTTGTCCCACCTTCCAGGACCCCTCAACCACCAAGCTACTAACTGTTCCTACATATTTGTCTATTTTACATATTTCATGTAAATGAGTCCCATATTTGTCCCTTTGTGTCTGGCTTCTAGAACTTAGCATAATGTTCTCAAGGTCCCTTGGTACTGTAGCAGATAACAGAATTTCCTGTTGTATGAACGTTTGCTAGTGTTACTACATTTTGTAAATATTGTTGTTAAGTACCATAGAGTGGCCAGAGACTCATAGCAACCTCTGTACAAGAGCTCTGAAGCCTGCCCTGTCCTGAGCCAGTCACACTGACTGCAACACACTTACCCCCTGTGCCCCAGTTACTGTATCAATATCTCATATAGGGTCTTCCTCTCCTGTGCTGTCCCTCCGCCCCTACATGCATGAAGTCCTTCTCCAAGGACCGGTCTCTCCTGGTTGCCATGTCTTTGTTGTTAACTACCTTCAAGTCATTAACTTTCTTTTAGAGAAAGATGAGCAGTCCCCTCTTGTGTGCTTTACTGCCTCTGAAAACTCACTGGAGGGTCTGCTATGAGTCTTTTCTGACACAAAAGCACACAACAACAACAACAACAATTACCTAGAAGTCAATTCTGATTCACACAAGACAACTCCATGTGTGCAAATACAGTCTTAGCACACTCGTTGCCAGTGAGTTGGAATAGACTAATGGTTGGCCCTCAATTGCATTTCAGAGGCTGTAACTTGCATGAGAGGAGATCATCCATCTTTCTCCTGAGAAACTGCTGGTGGATTTGAACCAGATGGTGCTCATGCAGAGAGGTGTGTAGAATTTCTGGATGCCTTTACTATTCTTTATCTCAAAAGCAAATTTGTAAATTTTATTCATTTATCCTTTAGTGTATAAACCAAGTGAGGAAGGGAACTTTTAGTTCATTTGTTGTTGTTGTGTACCATCCAGTCAAAGCCAGCGTTGCTGACCCTCCAGTGTATCACCAGAGATAGTAACATGGGAAGAGATTACCTATCTTTCTATCTCGTTGAAGCTGGTGGATTCGAATCATATGCTTTTGGGTTGACAGTGTAATTCGTTACCACTAAGCCACCAGAGCTCCCTTTCAGTTCACTTGTTTGCTGTTGTTATGTGCTGTCGAGTTGCCTGTAACTCTTAGCGACCCTATGCACAAAAGCTCTGAACGCTGTTCTATTCCGGGCCAATCTCACTGTC
The DNA here is from genome assembly GCF_000299155.1 of Elephantulus edwardii. NCBI lineage: Eukaryota > Metazoa > Chordata > Mammalia > Macroscelidea > Macroscelididae > Elephantulus > Elephantulus edwardii. Next base: position 3,758,812 of record NW_006399808.1, on the reverse strand, counting down.
TCCCAACACACCTACCCCTATTACCCTAGTTACTGTACCAATCTATGTAATTGAGGGGTCTTCTCTTCTGCACTGTCCTTCTACCCTTCCAAGCATGATGTCCTTCTCCAAGGACTGCTCCCTCCTGGCTATATGCCCAAATTATGTCAGAGGGAGCTTCAAAAGTCTTGCCTCCAAGAAGCAGCCTCGTTTCACCCCCTCTAGAATGACTTGTTTGCTTTCTTGGCAGTCATGGTATGCTCGGTATGTTTTTCCTGCTTCACAGCTCAAAAATCATTGATTCTTTTTCTGTCATCTTTATTTAGCTTTCTGATGTATAGCAAGTAATGGTGAAGACCATGGCCTGGATGAGGTGTACTTTAGTCTCTAGACTGACATCATTGTTTTGCAGCACTCTGATGATGTCCCTGACAGCAGATTTTCCTAATGTAATTCGTCTTTTGATTCCCTGACTACTGGTGCCAATAGTGTTGAATATGGAACTTCCAAATGGAGAGGGGTGTTTTGGACTTATTTCTATTACACTGGTTTGCTCACAAAGTTTGTATACATTGTGTTTCACACTATTCTTCATTCATATTATGTTTCATATAATCATTCCCATGCATTATGTTTTATAAGATCAATCACCTTTGGACTTTGCCTATCATTACCCAATCAGGTCCTTGCTGGATCTTTCCCATTTCCTTCACCCTCTCCCTCTACACACCATACTGTGCAACTCTGTGGTTTCAGCTCTCCCCATCCTCACACTTCTAGTCCCATATCTTCCCCCCTTGGTTCCCTATACCCATTTTATTAGTTATTGTATCTTCACAATAATGATCTTATGCAGTATTTGTCCTTATGAGACTGAGTTAGTTTTCTCAGCATAATCATTGTAACTTTTAACCCAGCACTCCTAAAACACTGGCTCTTCCCCTCACTATTAGCCTGGAAACAATGAATAACCTTTTTCTCTGTGTGTTCACCTATTCCAGATAAGGAAATGAAACTGGACTTAAAGTGCGTCTGGGAGCTCCTGGTTAAAGGATTCCTATATAAACCCCTTCTGTGAAAAGTGCATAATTTCCTGCTCATTTGCCTTTCACTGCTCTGGCCTCTTTCCACGTTATAAATTCACTTCTAGCTAGGTGGTGCAGTGTTTAAAGCTGGCTTCACTCCCAGCCACTGCCAGGGATGAGGGTTAGGGTATTGGGGGGTGTGTGTGTATGTGTAAACTTTCTAGTGCTTCGCTCTGCATTATGAACAAAGCCCTGAATGAAACCTGTTTCTCACTAAGTAATGAATTGCACCCCTACTTTTGGAAGGTTCTCCTGAATAAAATAAAGTGACAGACTCCATCCATCTCGAAGGCCTAAGTAAGGAGATAGACAGTATTTTCACGGAATTCTATTTTCCAATCTGACATTCCACCTACATGGAGTTCTCCACAGGTCAGATTCCAGAGTGGGGATGATGGGGTGAGAGTTGAGTCCTCTTAATGACAAAGGAGCTCAGACATGGTTCCCAAGTTGAGGACAATAGTAAAAAGTTGCCTATGTAAGATCCATTAACATGATTGATCAGCTAGTGGTGATATTGTTATTCCAGGACCTAAAGATTTGTGATCAAGTACCCTGACATAGAAGAGTGAGAAATTCCTTAAAGAATGCAATACCAGCAAGGAAGACTGAGAACTCCTTACTTCAAACATAAAATATGTGGTGTTTGTGAACCATTCGCAGGAAGAGACATCACAGATCCAGCAAACTTATCAGACCCCTGAAACTTCTTTCCAGGACCCTTCCCATATTCTTTACCCTTACCTGTTCCTTTTAACTCCCCACATTAAAAAGTCTAGATTGAGTGTCTCAATTTATACCTTGCACATGTGGTCAGGAAGGACCAGTCCTTGGAGAAGAATATCATGCTTAGAAAGGTGGAGGGACAGCACAAGAGAGGAAGATTCTGGGTGAGATGGATTGAGTGAGTGACTGGGATCGTGGGGGTAGGTGTGTCAGAGACAATGAAGTTGGCTCAGGATAGAGCAGAGTTCAGAGCTGTTGTACAAAGGATCACTATGACTCAGAGGCATATAACAACAACAATTGTAAATAGTATTGCTTCTTGTTGCCCTTCTCTGTGTCGTCTTTGTTATTGTAGAGGAATCCCATTAACTTTTGTATATTAATCTTGTATCCTGCTGCTCTACTATCTCTATCAGGTTTTTGTTTTGTTTTGTTTTGCCCAGCTATTCCACTGCTCGGAATAAACACAGAGGAAAATATAACTGAGACATAAAAGGAGATTGTGCACCGATGTTCATAGCAGTGATATTCACAGTCACAAGAACATGAAAACAGCCTAAATGTCCAATCACAGTAGAATTTATTGACAAATTGTGGTTCGTTCACACTATGGAATACTATGCAGCTCTCAGGAGCAATAATTTTAAACAAAAATCTTTCCCTGAAGTTGGTACATGGGATTTGGACTTATATCCTCCTAGACAGGAGATAGACAACAGTATGAGAGATCACTAGAAGTGTGTGGTGTAAAGCATCACAGAAGTGATTTGTGATCATATTAAGAAGTGGCTGGGGAAAGGAGAGTTTGACCAGGTAGCTGGGTGTGCAAGGAATGGGTATGTAGCAGAAAAAGGGAAGAGACAAGTCACATGTACTTCGGGGTAGGTGGAAAGTGAATGTATTGGTATTTCTGTAAGGGAAGTGTCTTTCAACTGTTAGGTAAAAATGCTTCTCTGTCAGATATTGTTCTAACACTAAGAATTCAAATTAAGGCAGACTAGAAAGAAGGATTGGCCATCCACTTCCAAAATATAACAGGCCTTTAAAAACCCTATGTACCCTATCTACACTTAGAGTAGACTAACAGATATGGCAACTGAAGCTGAGCTCTCAAATTTGGAAACACAAAGGAGGAGAAACAGTTGTAAAAGGAAATTAACAATTGGTACATGGAATATAAGAAGCATGAATGTAGGAAAACTAGATATTGTAAAGAAAAAATGGAAGACATAAATATTGACATATTGGGCATTAGCTGAATGAGATGGATTGGCATGGAATATTTTTAATTCCATGATCAAAGGATCTATTTTGCTGGAGATGAAAAGATGAGAAAAAATGGGGTTGCTTTCACAGTTAAAATGGTACTTTCTAGATCCATCTTGAAATACAGTATTGTGAGTGACAGGATAATATCCATACGCATACAAGGAAGATTTGTTAATACCACTATCATTCAAATTTATGTGCCTACAACCAGAGCCAAAGAGGAGAAAATAGATGATTTCTTTCAACTGTTGCAGTCAGAAATCAGTCGAACATGTAATCAAGATACATTAATAATAATGGGTGACTGGAATGCAAAAGTTGGGAACCAGGAAAAAGGATCTTGGAAAATTTGGACTTGGTGACAGAAATGAGGCTTGGAATAGATAGAATGATAGAATTCTGTACAAGCAATGATTTATTCATTACAAATACCTTTTATAAGAAACATAAATGCTGGTTATACACAGGAATTTCACAAGATGGTATGCACTAGAATCAGATCAATTACATCTGTGGAAGGAATTGTTGGAGAAGTTCAATATCAGGAGTGAAAATTAGGCCAGATGCTGGTTGAGGAACAGACCCTCAACTGCTCATATACAAGTTCAAATGAAAGCTAAAGAAGATCAGATTCACAGGAATCAAAGTTTGACCTTGAGTCTATCAACCATGAATTTAAAAATAAATTCAGGAATAGCTTTGAGCCCTTGAACACTATGAACAAAGACCAAATGAACTGTGGGAATATATCAAGAATATTGTTCATAAAGAATGCAAAAAGTCGTTACAAGAAAGGAAGAAGAAGAAAAGACCAAAATGAATGTCAGAATAAACGGAATATTGATTGCCGTAGAATGCTGAGAAGCCAAAGCAAAGGGGAAGAAATGACCAAGGAGCTGAATAGAAGATTTCAAAGGGCTGTTGGGAAGACAAGACAAAATATTTTAATGAAATGTGCAAGGAGCTGGAGTCTGAAAATCAAAAGGGCCAAGTTCACTCAGCATTTCTTAAGCTAAATCAGAACTAAAGAACAAATGCTATGGGCAGAATATTGGATGATTCAGCAAGCATTAAAAAAGGATGGAAGGACTATACAGAGTCATTGTACCAAAAAGAATAAGCCAACACACAAGAAGTTCAAGAAACAACATATAAGCAAGAGGCAATGGAGATAAGGACAAAGTTCAGGCTGCTCTGAAGGACTTGGCAACAAATAAAGCTCCAGGAATTCAGGGTATAGCAATTGATGTATTTCAGCAAACAGATGCTGCCCTGGATGTGCTCACCAAACTGGTGGAGGATAACCACTTGGCCAGCTAACCAGAATAGATCCATATTTCGTCCCATTAAAAAAAAAAAAAGATGAACCAATAGAATGTGGAAATTATCGAACAATATCACTAATATCTCTCACTAGCAAAATCCTGCTGAAGATTATCAAGAAACGACTGAAACAGTACATTGACAGAGAACTACCAAAAGTATGAGCTGGGTTTAGAAGAGGTTGTGACACTAGAGACATTACTGCCAATGTCAGATGGATCTTGGCAGAAAGCAGAGAGTACCAGAAGAATGTCTATATATGTTTCATTGACTATACAAAAGCATTTGACTGTGTTGATCACAATAAATTGTGACTAACCTTGAGGGAAATGGGAATCCCAGAACACCTGATTGTGCTTATATGAAACCTGTACTTGGACCAAGAAGCAGTTCTTAGAACAGAGCAAGGAAATACTGCGTGGTTCAAAATCAGGAAAGGAGTGTGTCAGGGATGCATCCTGTGCCCATACCTTTTCAATTTGTATGCAGAACAGATCATTTGGGAAGCAGGGTTTTATGAGGAGGAGTGTGGCATCAGGATTGGAGGAAGACTCATCAACAATGTACAAGATGCAGATGACAGCCTTCCTTGCTGAAACTGAAGAAGACCTGAAGTGCTTGCCGCAGAAGATCAGGGACTGTAGCTCAACATCAAGAAGACAAAGATTCTCACTACTGGGCGATTTGGCAGCACCATAATAGATAAAGAAGAGATTGAGGTTGTTAGCAATTACAGCTTGTTCAGTTCCACAATCAACACTCTTAACACCAGTAGTCAGGAAATCAAAAGATGAATTGCATTGAGAAAATCTGCTGTCACAGACCTCTCCAGAGTGCTGAAAAGCAACAATGTCAATCTAGAGATAAAGATGCACCTAATCCAGGTCATGGTCTTCTCAATTGCTTGTTATGCTTCAGAGAGCTGGGCAATAACTAAGGATGACAGAGGAAAAATAGATGCCTTTGAGTTGTGGTGCTGGAGAAGAAGCGGGGTGGGGGGTGCGGGGGATGGGGGATGGGGAGATTGTATACCAATGAAGAAGTTTATCTTTTGCTTTTTGACGAGAGGAGCGAACTGGGGCGGAGGGAGGGGGATAGAGAAAAAAGTGCAACAATGAATGAATGGAAATCCAAAATCTCTGTAAATGTTCATTGAAATCAATAAAATAAAATTTTTTTTAAAAAGACAAGAAAATACCATGGACTGCCAAGAAACCAAATTGTTCAGTCTTAGAGAGGGTGAAACCAAGTCTCTCCTTGGAGGTTAGGTTTTTGAAGCTCTGTCTCACATTCTTTGGGCACGTGTCCAGGAGAGACTGGTCTTTGGAGAAGGACATCATGCTCAGAAGGGTGGACGGACAGCGCAGGAGAGGAAAACACCGGATGAAATGGATTGATACCATATCCGGGACAATGAGGATTGATGTGTCAGAATTCATGGGACTGGCTCAGGACAGAGAAGGGTTCAGAGCTGCAGTACAACTCAATGACACATAACAACAGAAATATACTATATTGGTTGTTTTTTACTTAAGCCTCATGTTTCGAGTCAGCAAGACCTCAGGGAGGGCTTTTGTATTTAAAATTTGGTTGTTATTGTATTTTGGAGGAACATTCTTCCAAGTGGTACAGCACTCTTCTGTCAATGTGCTGTACTGAGGTAACCCCTGGGATTGCTGTGCTGCTGAACCTTCTGCCATTGGAGTGTCAAATGCCATAATGGTTACCCATAGTGGACAGTTTTTGGTCTAGCTCCCAGTTTAAGACAGATTTGGAAGCAGGAGTGACGTCCACTTCCTAAACAGCATGCCTCTGGGAACTTTGATAAATGGAGATGGTTGTGGAAGGGCTTCAGGCCTTCTGTTCAAGGGGTCACTGTGAGTCATGCTCCACTTGATGGCAATCAACAACTACATAACTTGGGAGAGATTGGAGAGCATCATGCTGAGTGAACTAAAGGATAGTTATCCTTCATAAAAGGATAATTAATAAAATGTATATGGGGACTAAAGGGGGGAAAGGGTGGGAGTAGAGGGATAAGGATGGGCAGGGGGGAAAATCATAGTGTCGCATAATTTGGAGGTGGGGAGGTAAAGGAAATGGGAAAGATTCAATGGAGATCTAGACAGACAAAGTAATGATGGGCTGAATTCAATAGTGACTGTGTGGTTATGTGCTGTTGAGTAGCCTGCAACTCTTAGAGACCCTATTTACAGAAGCTCTGAACCTTTCCCTGTCCTAAGCCAGTCTCGCTGTCAGACACACCTATCCCCATTGCCTTAGTTACTGTATCAATCCATCTGATCTGGGGTCTTCCTCTCCTGCTAGTGCCAAGGGTGTTGATTGTGGAACCCAGCAAGCTTTAAATGTTAACAGCCTCAGTCTCTTCTCTGTACATCATCGTGTTGCCAATTAGCCCAGTGGGATTAATTTCAGAAAATGTAACTAATAGGACTGTTTGTATGAAACACAATGTGAGTGAATGAAGATATTGTGAAACACAATATAGAAGAACTTTATGTCCAAACCAATATAAAATGGGGGGAGGGGCATCAGAAGGCCTGACTTGATCCTAAGATGACAGAGAACAATATTCAGAGTTTGACTGGTACCGTTCACTCTCAGACCACCGAGATCTACATAAAGTGCACTTAAAATATCCAATACTTTTCTCTACTCAACTCGCATGTAGTGACCAGCAGCCACATACGGTCCTTTTCTGGTCACACTCTGAGTGGATGCTAACCTCCAGCCTTCATGTCAGCAGTAAAGCATGTTAACCACCTGCACCACTCGGACCCTCTGTGTCACCTGCACCACTCAGGCACTCCATGACACATTTTATTGTATTAGGATGGTTGTTGCTGAGCTGGGCTTAAGGATTATCCTTTATTGACAACTCATAATCTTGGCTTTCCTTTATACTGTTAATTCAAGTTTTCTTTGAACATTTATTTCTTTTTGTCCAAAAGAGTGGATTGTTTCAGGGAGGGGAAGAAGATAATATGCAACCATGGGAAAAAATTTAGAAGTGAATTATTTCAAATGAAAAAAAAATAATAAATTATTAAATAAGCGATTCACAGATACATGAAAAATTTGGAATCTTCCCCCCCCACCTCGTGTGTGCACGCAGGCACGCGTGCGCACGCGCACACACACACACACACACACACACACACACCTCTTTTTCCTCTTTCCAGATGTGTGATAGGTTCCTTGTCTGGCATGTCTTGGGTCCTGTCAACAAAAGCTTTGAAGACTATGTGTGGTTCTCTGTTATAAGCAGAGTCCCTAAACCCCTCCTCACTCCAAACTACTTCCTTCCAATGAGTTCCAGGGACCTGGCCACCTCAGCTTTCCTCATCCTTGTAGCTGTGTCTGTCCAGAGCTCCCCTTTCTCAGGTCACTGTGTCCTCAGCTGTCCCCACTTCCCCTTTCTGCTAATCAGCACACCCCAGACAACAGGCAGCAGGAAGGGATGCCCACAGGCTTTGGAAGGCCTCCTGCTAGGTTCAAGCAGTCCCCCAGCCCCTTTGATGGCTCAGGATGTCTCCAGGCTGTGCTGTGACATTTATCCCAGCAGAGTCCTCTTTCCATTTCTCCCCCCAGTTCTGCCCTTCCCCTCCCCTGGGAAAGGCCAGTTAAGGTCATTATTCCCCACCAGTTTAAAAACAAAAAGAAACAAAAAGTAAACTCAAATTCACTACTGTGGAACTAGAAATGACTCGTAGCTGATTCTCCATTGGGTTTTCAGGCCCTTCTTTCTCCTGTGTGTTCCCAGTGCAACTTCCTAGTGACTCGGCCACCAGAATATCCTTTCTGGAGGCTCTGCGATCCATCCCTGCCCTCAGGAATACACACAAGCTCTCAGCACACAGCCTCCTCTCCCCATCCCTGTAAGAGTGGCAAGCCTGGAAAGGCTGGTCTGGGGAAGAGATGTGAGCCTTCTGGAACTTTCTGAGCATTTGTGCTATAGTGTAGGTAACTGATTAGACTTCCTCTTTCCTTCTTTGACTCTTGCTGTGGTGAGCAGTCATTTATTTACCTTCTGGCCTCAGTTTTCCTAAGATGCTCTCCAGCTCTCCAACCTACACTGTCTTGTATTCCTGGCAGGAGTGAAAAGGGTGGCAGTGCCAGACACAGGTCTTTTCTAAGCAGGACAAAGGAATTTATGGCTTTGGAAAAAATTAGAAAAATAGAGTGTAAATGGCAACTACAGGGTGGAACATGAAGGAACTTTCTGTGACAATGATGCTAAGATTCTCTACCTTGATTTGTATATTTTGTTGTGTGCAAATTTTGCCTCAGAACAAAGACAACTGCAAACAAATACTACTAGGCCACCAGGGCTCTCTTCCCTGGACATAGGACCTTGTTACATGACAGTTTTCCCCTCTCTGTTCCTCAGTTTTTAAACCTGAAAAACAGGAATAATTAAATAATTGTTTTTGCTAGGGTATTCCAAGAATTAAATTAAAAATATAGTACCAAGCTCCTGGAGTGTCACCTCATTCTTAGATTGTTCAATAAGCATCAATCACTATTATTACTGTTATTTTTTTTACTTACTACTTGTTGTTGTTAAGTGCCATCGAGTTGCAGACGACTCATAGCAACCCTATGAAGGAGAGTCCTCAACACTGGGTGTCGCTCATCCTCTCTCCAGGTTCATAGGGTTTCCAGAGGCAAGCTATTATGGAAGTGGATGCCACTCCTCCTTCCAAGACTTACTATTTAGATTGTAAATGACAATGAGGCCAGAGTACAGTTCAAGGCCCTCAAGAAGTCAGTGTGGGTGGCTCATCTGGGCTGGGACTGTTCAGACATCATGAGAAAAGAGTTCAGTTACCAACATGCTTCCCCCTCGTCCGGAGCAACACTTAGGCTTCCAGCTGAGCAAGTGTTTGCCCACAGGGGAGTAGTACTTTTTACTATAAATCTCCCACCTGGGAAAAATTGTCTCCTTCCTGAGCCAAATGGGTGAAGAACCACCAAGATTATCACCACCATGTTTAATGACCCAACTCCTTCAGCCTCGCAATGTGGTGGCCCTTCTCACTAGAGGCTACAGTGAAGAGAAGACCTTATAGATTGAAACCCATTCTGAACAAAGGCGCTTCTAACAATCCATCAGGCTTAAAAGGTAGAAAAATCAATCATTAATAAGCTTTGTGTGTGTATATATATAAAAAGAAAAAGGGAGATAGAATCTTTCCATTTACAAAGTATCACACTTAAAATTCGATCCTCATAAATCACCTTAATCTTTTTTTATTCCCATTTTGTATGATAAAAGAATTGAGGCAGAGAGGGGATAATTGGTCTGCCCAGGATATTTATTCACTGTTAAAAGATACACTAAGTAAAGATAGTTGCATGTTGTCAGCAGACCACCAGCACTAACAGCTCTAACAGAGTTCCTTGGAAAGCATCACCTTGAAATAGAAAGGATGCTGCTGAAGTCACAGCCAAGCATCTATGGCCCTGGGTCCTCCATGGCTCAGACTCAGGCACTGGTAAAGGCCAGTCTTTCTGGAATAACTTCCTCAGCTAAAGACCGACATTCCATTCTATTGGCATAGTGTTATGGAGAATGTCACTGTGTGTAGGGCAGGACATAGTGGTAATGAAGGATGTTGTTGTTAGGTGTGTTTGAGTCAAAATGACTCATACAGACTCTCTGAGCAGCTGATCTGAACCCTGCCCTATCCTGCGCCATTCTCATAATTTCTGACACACTTGTTGAAGTCATTTGTTGACACACTTGTTCAACTCCATTGTTGAAACCATGGTGTCAACTCATCCCATTGAAAATCTGCCTCTCCTTAACTGACCTTCCATCTTTCCAAGCATGATGCCCCTTTCCAAGGAATAGCCTCACCTCGCTACATGTCCAGAGTATGAAAGATGAAGCTTTGCCATCTTTGTCTCCAAGGAGTGCTCCAGCTGCACTCGTTCCAAGACTTATCTCTTTGTTCTCTTGGCAGTCCATGGAATATTCATTACCCTTCTCCAAGATCACAATTCAACAGCAGCAATTCTATTTCTGTCATCCTTACTTATTGTCCAGATCTCTGATGCATAGCAGATGATTGAAAAGACCATGTCCTGAACCAGGCTGTAGAGACATACATTGCAAAGATCGCCTTCATGGAAATAACATGCTAAGAATTATTACTCATATCCACAACTGTGAAGGACAATATGGTGTTATATTAGCTGTAAAAGATAATCCTTTGTGTGAATGAGATTCTGTGTCTTAGTTATGATAATAGGTACAATCATGGTGCACCTATTATGAGCCAAGCCCCGTGAGAAGAGCTTTTATAGCATGTGTTGTTATGTTGTGTTATGTGCTGTCGAGTTGCTTGCGACTCATAGCGACCCTATGTACAATAGCCCTAAACTCCACTCTGTCCTGTACCAATCGCACTGTCTCTGACACTCCCATCCCAATTATCCCAGTCACTGAATCAATCCACCTCATAGAGGGCCTTCCTCTCCTGCGCTGTCCCTCCACTCTCCCAAGCATGATGTCCCTCTCTAAGGACCGGTCTCTCCTCACAACATGTCCAAAATATGTTAGACGTTTGGTTAATTAAGCTTTATCGTATCCTTTATAAATAGAGACCACTTCCATCAGTATCTTGTACGTTAGGAAACTGGTGTTGGCCAAAGGCTGTAGAACAGGGATCTGAGCCCAGACATTTGAATCCAGAGACTACCACTAACGTCAGAGTCAGAAAATGACACTTTACAGAACCTGTGTACATCTAACACATGTATGAAAATTCCAGCATATTTCCAAAGGCAGTATGCAGCAAGTAGAACATCTCATTAAAGTCTAGCAGGGAGGAGGTGCTGCCCCTCTTATGCAAAGACCTGAGACCACATGTGAAACAAATTCAGCCAACAGTCCAGGAACCCTGAGCATCAAATAGAAGAACAACAAATTATAGGATGAAAACAGCAAGTGAGAAAAGCCACAAAGGGAAGATGCTCCGCAAGGCAGCTGGCACAGCGAGAACATTTTTTTGTAAGACCAAGCCAGCAGCTATCCAGAGGGAGGCGCATAGGAAGGTGATTTTACAGTATCCAAAACAGGAGGCAGAAGAACTGTGTGTACACACTCAAAGTGAAGAAAGAAGAGCAGGATATGAGTGGACCTAAGGCAGAGCACACTTTGGGCATGTTTCTAGGAAAGGCTATTCCTTGGAGAGGGACACGGTGCTTGAAATGGTAGAGGGTCAGCAAAGGAGAGGAAGACCCTCCATCAGATAGACTGACACAGTGACCATCGAAATGAGCTCTAGTGTGTCAAAAAGTATGAAGATGGCACAGGTTAGGACAGAGTTCAGATCTATTGTTCATAGGATTGCTATTACTTGTACTCAACACAAAGGCACCTAACAACAAAAGCAAGGCAGAAGAGGGCCAGAAAGAAGATGATCAATCAGGGGACCTTGGTCTCCACAGAGTAGAGAGAAAGTCAAGATCGAAAGACAGGACTGAGCATTAGTAGTGGCCCTTCACCTCTAAGGTAGGTGATACACACCAGATAAGAGATTAAGAAGTGTTAAAAGGAGGTCCCCAACCCAACACTGACTTCATGCAGCCATGGTCCACCTTTTATTATTCTTGTACTTGCTTGATGTCAAGTCTTGATTGCTGAGTGTACATTTGACAGGAAGTGCTCAGGCACTCACTCCTGATAAGTAGAGGAGTACAATCTCCCTCCCTCAGCCCTTCTTATGACTAATGGCAGGGATACCCCCACTCTTGCTGCCCTGCCCATCTGAGTATTGTACTATAAGCCCCTATTTTGTCTCTATCCTACTCTGTCCACAACGTCCCCTTTTTCTCCCCTTATTTGACCAACTCCACTGACTTTGTGAATGGCACAAAGTGCTCTTGTGATGCTGGTCAATGCTGTGTCCCTTAACCCATTGCACCACCTCCTTAGTGAGCAGCTGTGATGACCTGCTGTCTAGGTCACCCATCACAACACTAGACCTTCACTCTATCCATCTGCCTGCACTCTTGGTCACCCATCACATTCCTGAAGAGCCATCGACTCCAATCTGGTGAGTGACAGTGAACCCTGATACCTGGACAAAGATACCACAAGAAAAGAAAACAACTGGCCAATATATTTTACTAATATAGATGCACAAACCATTAAACAAAACACTAGTAGACAGAATTTAAAAATACTTTAAAAGTATATATCATGAGAAAATAGGATTGATCCCAGGAATGCAGGGATGGTTCAAGTTTTAAAAATCCAACATATAATATACCACATCAGTAGAACATTGGACAAGTACCACACGATTATCTTTATGTATGCAGAGAAAGTATTTGCTAAAATCCAACGGTTTGTTTTTTGGTTTTTTTTATGGAAAACCCTAAAGAAGACTGGAATCGGAGGCAATTTTTTCAATGTGATTCAGTACATACATAAAAAACCAATAGCCAAAACTACACTTGAAAAAAAAAACACAAACAAAAAAATGATACCTGATGGAGAAAGATGGAAAGCTTAATTGGAAACAAGAAAAGGATGCTTTTACTCACCACTTGTATCCAATATTGTATTAGAAATCCTGTTGTGATTGTTAGACATCATCAAGTTGGCTCCATCTCATAATAACCTTCTTCTACACAAGATGAAACTTCACCTATTCCAGCATCATTTTCAAAATCCTACTGTGTTTAAACTCATTGTTTTAAGCATCTGTCAGTCCGTATCAATGAAAGTCTTGTATTACTATCAAAGTGATTAGACAGGAAAATTAAATAGAAGGGAGGAAGACTGTAAAAGAAGAAACAGTATCTGTATTTGTGGATGGCATAATCCTGCATCATTGCTGAAACTAAAAAGGACATGAGGTATTAGCTGCAGAAGGTTAAGGACTATAGTCTTCAACATGAATGAAAACTCAACATCAAGAAAACAAAGATTCTCACCACTGGGCCAATTGGCAGCTTCATGATGATGGAGAAGAGATTGAGATTGCTAATAACTTCAGCTTGCTTGATTCCACAATCAACACTTTTGGAACCAGCATCCAGGAAATAAAAAGACAAATTTCATTTTATCTGCTGTCAGGGAACTCTCCAAAGTACTGAAGAGCAATGATGTTATTCTGGATACTAAGGTTTGCCTGATCCAGACCATGGTCTTTGCAATTACTTGTTATTTATTAGGGAGCTGGAAAATAATTAAAGATAATAGACAAAGATAGAAGCCTTTGATTTGTGGTGTTGGAGAAGAGTGTCAAACATACTGTGGACTTCCAGGAGAAAACACTGGTCTGTCCTAGAAAGGATAAAATCAGATTGCTCCTGGGAGACAAGGGTTTTGAGACTCTGTCTCACATACTTTGTCCCATGGCCAGGTGGGCCCAGTCCTTGGAGAAGAACATCATCCTTGGAGGATGATGTGGAGGGACAGTGCAGGAGAGGAAGACCCAGAGTGAGATGGATTGATTTGGTGACTGCAGAAATGGAATTAAGTCTATTGGAGACAATGAGTTTGGCTCAGGATAGGCTAGGGTTTAGAGATAATGTACACGGGGTCACTATGAGTTGCATAAAAGAGCTTCTCCAACAAGGTAGAAAGGGAAGCCACAGACTGGGAAAAAATATTTGGTAATGACATGTCAGACAAAGGACTTATATCTAGAATTTATAAAATACTTGAGCACCACAAGATAAAGAAACAATCCAAATGAAAAATGGGCACAGGATATGAACAGACACTTCACAAAAGAAGACATTCAGATGGCCAACAAGCATATGAAAAAATGTTCAAAATCCCTAGCTCTAAGAGAGATGAAAATCAAAACAACTATGAGATATCATCTCACCCCAGTAAGAATAGCAATATTTAACAGAGAAGCAAGCAACAAATGTTGGAGAGGTTGTGGAGAAACTGGAACCCTTATTCACTGTTGGTGGGAGTGTAAAATGGTACTACCACTCTGGTAGGCAGCATGACACTTTCTCAAAAAGTTAGAAATATAAATACCATTTGACCCAGCAATTCCACTACTGGGACTATACCCCAAAGAAACCAGAACTGCCACCCAAGCAGATATATGCACACCCATGTTTATTGTTGCTTTGTTCATAATAGCAGAGTTGGGAACAGCCCAAGTGCCCATCAACAAATGAATGAATAGAGAAGCTGTGGTATATTCACACAATGGAATATTATGCAGCACTGAAAAACAAAGAAATAATGAAATATTATACAAAATGGGTGACCTTTGGAGGACATTATGCTGAGTGAAATATCTCAGTCACAAAAAGACAAATACTGCATAATGTCACTGCTATAGAACAGGACTGATATGGGGGCTGAGAGAAAACCAAGAAAAGAGGAGGTACATAATTTACACAGTGTTGAAACAGATGAGGGAGAGAACTGCATAAAAGAAATATATGATTAGGTATTATTGTGATGATAAGAGTCCAGAATAAGAGTTGCCTACTAAAGTGGTCTGGAGAAGGGGGGCAACTATATAACAATAAAGAACTTTTTTCAAAAAAAAAAAAAAAGCAAACTGGGGGGAGGGGAGACAGGGAGGAAAATGTGCAACAATGAATGGAAAGTCAAGTTCTTTATACACTTTAATTACAATTTTAAAAATTTTTAATAAGTGAAAAGACTGGGTATCAACTGGGAGAAAGTCTTCGGAAACCATACAACCAACAAGAGAGATTGACAACCAAAACTCACATACAACTTTGATAACTTAGTAAAAAGCCCAAATGACCTAATCATACAGTGGATCTGAAAAGACATTTCATTCTTAGCCTTATTTCTACTGACAGCACACTTGTAGGGTCTGGTTTCACCCCTGTCTTTCCACAGGGTCCATTCCCCACTTCTCTCTGTCTTATCACCTTTTTCACTTGTTTTGCTAAATTGTCAAAAAGAGAAAAAGACATTTCACTAAATAAAGTAATTCAAGTGGCCATAAAACACATGAGTCACTTTGTCACCCCTTAGTCATAAGACATATTAAGATACCATTTTAACCCTATTAGGATGACTAAGCCTTTTTCCCACTCAGGAAAAAAAATCTAACAGAAAATAATAAACATTGGTAATGTCATAATAGATTTGGGAGAATGGCACTCTTATGTGTTGATAGTGGGGACCCAAAATGTCACAGTTGATAATGAAAGCAGTGTGATGATTCCTTAAAATACGAAACTAAGTTGGTTATATAACCCCGAAATTCTATTTCTGGGTATATACCTAGGATATTTGAAAGCATATTCTCAAGAGATTTGTATACCAGTGTTGATTGTAGTGCTATTCACGATAGCCGAAGATGCATACATACAATGGAATACTACATACAATAGCATACATACAGTGGAATACTACTTATCCATTAGAAGAAATGAAGTCTTGATACATGCTACAGTAGGAATGGAGCATGAAGACCTTATGCTGAATACAATAAGCTAATCACTAAAGGACAAGTACTGTGTAATTTCACTTATGTATAAGAAAAGGCAAATGTTTAGAGACTGAAGTTTACTAGTGGTTGCTTGAGGCACAAGAGAGGGGAAAGTCATGGAGTAGTCTTAATGGGAAAAAAGGTAAAGTAGTACAATCAATTATTATAACAGATATTAATAAATTGAAAACCTGTAAAACCTTGCATTGGCAACAGTTGTATTTAAAACAATGGAAAAAAGGGCAGTTTCTGAGGCTGTTCATGTACAGCCAAATACCTCAGGGGATCTAGTTCCTTGGTTCGGAGGTTTAGGGTCATGGTTTCTTGGAATATCCTTGCCAATTGGCTCCAGCAGGAAAAAGTTGGGCAATCTAATCTCTTTCTATGGGATTTATTGCCTCTGAAAACCCATTGGAGGGTCAGATATGAGTTGATGCTGATTCAATGATGCATAATAACATAAAATGAAAATATTCTTTTCATAAAAAATAAGTAAACAGTTGAAAAACAAATCATGGAGTGAGAGAAGATATTTGCAGCACATCATTGATCATGGATCATATCTAAACTAGAAAAAAGAGCTCCTACAAAGCAGCAGGAAACACACATTCCATGGGGAAATGTCAAGCATCTCGAACGAACCGTTTTCAGTAATAATTCAATTCTATTCTCAACTGGAAAAATGCAAATTAGAACCTTAGTGAAATATCTCTAGATGTCCACTAGACTAAACAAGAGGCACAATAGAACGAATACTGGAAACTGCATAGGAGTTACAAAGAATGTACAAAAGTGCAGGAAGCTGGAGCACACATGAAACAGAGCCGGGTGAGGATGTGAAGGAATGGAAATTCTTACACACTCCAGGTAAGACTGTAATTTTGTTAAAACAACTTTGGGCAGCAAATTGGCACAAGTTACTGCAGTTGAAAATAGGCACACCCTAGGTTCCAGCAATTCTACTTCAAGCTAGAACAGAAATATGTATTCATTATGTGATTCATTATTGTCCCAAACTGGAAATAACCCAAATGCCCATCAGTAGTAAAATGTATAAATACACTGTGGTAACTTCACTCAATGGCCAACGATACCACAATAAAAACAAGCACACCACCACTGCTAAATAAAAAATCACAAATGAAACTCATGAATATAACCCTAAGACACAAAAGAATACACAGAGTAAGATTCCAGTCATAAGAATTCAAAATTAAGTAAAGCTAACTATATTCTTTAGAGATGAATACGTACATGGTGATAGTATAAAGAAGAGACGTATAAGCAGTTTGCAAGTCAGTGCAGTGGCTTCCTGCAAGGAAGGAAGAGATGTGTGGTTGGGAAAGGACACGAGGTGGGGCTTTCTGGATGTTGGCAGAGTGATAATTACATATGTGTTTGCTTTTTAGTATTTATTGAAGTGTAAAATTTTGCTTAGCATACTTTTCTGAATATGTGTTATATTTCAAAATAAGGAAGCATGGCTTGCTAATTAGCCTGACAGTGAGAACTAGTTTTGCCAACTTGGTTATTTGATGGACATTTTCCACAAATTTTCTCACTATGAAAATAAATTTAAAGCTTAGAGTGAGATGAAAGCATTTCGTCAAAATTATTAGGTTGACAGATATCCCAAGTCTTTGAAAATATCCGTTTAAACAAGTATCCCTTTAGAAGAGAATGAGAGGTGTGCTTAACAGTCACTTGATAAGTCTCGATACGTAACTTTTTTTGTTATAACTCATCAGCCATTGCTATGAAGTCAGCACTGACTCTTAGTTGACGCTCTGTTTTCAGAGGCTGTAACTTACATAAGAGGGGACTTCTCATCTTTCGCCTGTGCAGCTGTTGATGGATTCGAACTGCCAGAGATGGTACTTGGGATTAGCCACACAACTCCCCAAGGAGTATGCCACCAGAACATTATTTACTCTTTCGCCTGTGCAGCTGTTGATGGATTCGAACTGCCAGAGATGGTACTTGGGATTAGCTACACAACTCCCCAAGGAGTATGCCACCAGAACATTATTTACTCTATCAGTCGCCCGCAAGTTTATTTGCAAGTCTATGATTTTCAATTGTTTGCTTTTAACAAAACCAGGGGAAGATCTATTAGCTGAAAGATTACTAAACTAATAGAACTATTAATTTAAAGAATATTAAAATGTAGTAGGCTTGTAGTATGTAATTATAAGAAATTCAATATTACATGGTAATGCTATAATGAAATATGTTCTATTTCTTATATATGTGAACAGTGTCTTAATACTTACACTTAATACCTATGTTTATAAAAACAACAAAATAGTTTAATTAATTAAACCCTGTTTGATTCTAGAAATAAGTAATATTTAACCATGGTTAAATGAACCACTTGGTGGGGTTTAAAAATAAATTGTATTTTATAATAATTTACATATGAAATTCGTAAACGTTATGGTCCACACTATTCTTCATTTACATGGTGTTTCATACAATCGTTCCTATTCATAGTGTTTCACAAAATGAATCATCACTGAACTATATCCACCATTAGCCCATCTTTTCAGATTCCTAGCAGATTTTTCCCATTTCCTTTACCCCTACCTCCACCTATTAAACTGTGCAACCCCGTGATTTTCTTACTGCCTATCCTCACTCCCCTGCTCACACCCCTTCCACCCTCAGGCCCCCATACACTTTTTCCTAGTTATCTTCCTGATTTTACAATAATGATCTTATGCAGTGTGTGCATCCATATTAGACTGAGTTAGTTCACTCAACATAATGTTCTCCAGGCAAACCACTTGGGGTTTTCTGGGTTTGTATTTTTTATTATTAATTTTTACTATTAATTTTATTATTCATTTTAGTTTACAGAGACTGTGGCTTTTCATTCATTCATTGTTGCATTTCTTCCCTGTCCATCCCTCCCCCCAAGTTTGCTTCTCTCTTTGAAAAGCAAAAGAAAAATTCTTTCATTGGTATACAATCCTCCCCACTCCCACCCTGAGTACACTCCACTATGCAGCCTTCATCCTGGACTCTTGTCATGACCATAATACCCAATCATATCTCGCTTTTAAACAGTTCTCTCCCTCATCTGTTTCAATGCAGTATACATAATTTATACAATCTTTCTCAGTCTCACCCAAACCCTGATGTCAGTCCTGTTCTACAACATGCAGTATTTGTCCTTTTGTGACTGAGATACTTCACTCAGCATAATGTCCTCCAGGGTCACCAATTTTGAATAATATTGCATGAGTTCCTTGTTTTTCAATGCAGCATAGTATTCCATCATGTGAATATACCACAGCTTCTCTATCCATTTGTTTGTTATTGAACACTTAGATGGTTTCAAACTCTTCGCTATTGTGAACAAAGCAGCAATAAACGTGAGTGGCATATATCTGCCTGGGTGGCAGTTATGGTTTCTTTAGGATATATTCCCAGTAGTGGAGTTGCTGGGCTAACTGGTATTTCTATTTCCAACGTTTTGAGAAAGTGCTATACAGCCTTCCATAGTGGTTGCACCATTTTACATTCCCACCAACAGTGAATAAGGGTTCCAGTTTCTCCACAACCTCGCCAGCATTTGATGTTTGCTGTTCTGCTAATTTTGCTATCCTGACTGGCGTGAGATGATATCTCATAGTTGTTTTGATTTGTATCTCTCTTAGAGCTAGGGATTTTGAACATTTCTTCATATATTTGTTTGCCATCTGAATGTCTTCTTTGGTGAAGTGTCTGTTCATATCCTGTGCCCATTTTTCAACTGTGTTATTTACCTGTATCTTGTTGTGGTGCTCGAGTATTTTATAAATTCTAGATCTAAGTCCCTTATCTGACATGTCATTACCAAATATTTTTTCCCAGTCTGTGGCTTCCCTTTTTATCCTGTTGGAGAAGGTTTTAGATGTGCATAGGGATTTGATTCTTAGAAGGTCCCATTCATCTATTTTATCCTCTCCTGGTTGTAGATTTTTCACTATGTTTGGAAGACTGTTTATGTTGTGGATTAGGACGTCTAGAGTTCTTCCAAGCTTTTCTTTAATGAAATGTATAGCCTTTGGTTTTAGTCCTAGGTTCATGATCCATTTTGAGTTGGTTTTTGTGTATGGAGTGAGGTGTGGATCTTGCTTGAGTCTTCTACAGCTAGTTTTCCCAATTTTGCCAACACCATTTGTTAAATGACAGCCTTTTTAACAAATCGCTTGGTTTTAAAAATGTTCCTGAAACAAGATAAACAGTAAAATAAAATCCTTTGACTGGTGCTGACAGTGTTGATTATGGAACCAAGCAAGCTGAAGTTATCAACAATCTCTTATGAGACCAAGTTAGTTCATTTAGCATAGCATTCTCCACTCCCTTCCAAGTTAAAGTTATGTAGTGATTTTCAAAATCATTGCTCCAAAGAGCTGCGTGTGTGTGTGTGTGTGTGTGTGTGTGTGTGTGCGCGCGCACGCGCGTGCATACCGTCAAATCGGATCTGACTGGCACAGGAGAAGATTGTCCCTCCTTCCCCAGCAGAGCATCTGGTGGATTTGAACTACATAAATCTTTCACTGCAGCACAGCTTCTTGCAACTAGGTCACCAGAGCTCCCAAGTACTGCGCAGTATTCCATTGTGTGAATGTACCATAATTTCTCAATCCTTTCGATTGTGGATGGACATTTGTGTTGTCTCCATGTTCTTTCAATGGTAAATAACATTGCTATGAACATTGGTGTGTAAATCTCCATTTGTCTCAGTCTTCATTTTCTCAGGATATATTCCAAGAAGTGGAATAGCTGGGTCATGCAAAATTTCTATTTTCAGCTTTTTGAAGAAACACCAAACTGCCTTCCAGAGTGGTTGTACCATTTTACAAACCCATCAACAGTGTATGGAAGTTCCTATCTCTCCACCTCAACATTTATTGCTTACTGTCCTATTAAACTTTGCCACTGGTACTGGGGTGAGATGGAATATTATTGTGGTTTTGAATTATATCTCTCTTATTGCCAGTGATTTTGAGCATTTCTTCACGTGTCTGTTGGCCATCCAAATGTCTTCTCCTATGAAAGGTCTTACCATGTCTTATGTTTTTTGCCCATTTTGTAATTGGGTTATCAGTCTTTTTCTTGTGGAGGCCCTGTATTGTTGTTGTTGTTGCTGTTATGTGCTGTCGAGTTGCCTGCAATGCATAGTGACCCTATGTATAGCAGCTCTGAATCCTGCCCTGTCCTGAGCCAGTTTCACTAATTCTGACACTCCAACTCCCATTGCCCCAGTTACAGTACAGTTACATCTTATCCGTGGTCTTCCTCTCCTGTGTTATTCCTCCATCCTCTGAACATGAGGTCCTTCTCCAAGGACCAGTCTCTACAGGCCACATGCCCAAAGTATGTGAGACGGAGCTAAAAATCTTAGCCTCCAATGAGAAACTTGGTTTCACTCTCTTTAAAATAGACTATTTCTTTTCCTGGAAGAAAGAACCTAAGAATCTTCTCCAGCACCACAATTTGAAGGCATCAGTTCTTCATCTGTCATCTTTAGTCATTGTAGAGTACTCGGGGTGGGGTGGGGGAGGGATTGTATACCAATGAAGGAATTTTTATTTTACTTTTCAAAGAGAAAAATGAACTGGTGGGAAGGGGTGGGCAGAGAGAAAAATGCAATCATGAATGAATGAAAATCCAAAATCTCTGTTAATTAAAATTAATAAAAATTTTTTAATTTAAAAAAGTAAAGTAAAGAAAGAGTACCAGAGGAATGTCTATCTGTGTTTCATTAACTATGTAAAGACATTTGACTGTGTGGATCACAACAATGGTTAACCTTGAGGAAAATGGGAATCCTGGAACACTAGATTATGCTTATACTGTGTAGTAGTTTTTGAGATCAGAGTGCTCTGCTTCCCACTTCATTCTTGTTTTTCAGAAGTGTTTTGCTTATTTGAGGTCTCTTTCCTATCCAAATAAACTTGCCAAACACTATTTCTATCTCTTTGAAAAATTAATTTGGAGTCTGATTGGGATTGCATTAAACATGTAAATTGCTTTTGGTAGGATTGTAATTTTCATTACATTGAGTCTTCCTACCCATGAACAGGAAACATTTTTCCATTTGTATAGATTCATCCTGGAGAGGGTTAAACCAGGCTACTCCTTGGAGGCAAGGATTCTAGAACTTCCTCTGATATACTTTGGACATGTTGTAAGGAGAGACAGGTCCTTGGAGAGGGACATCATGCTTGGGAGGGTGGAGGGACAGTACAGAAGGGGAAGACCCTCTATGAGGTGAATTGATTCAGTGACTGGGTAATCGGGATGGGTGTGTCAGAGGCAGTGCAATTGGCACAGGACAAAGCAGGGTTTAGGGCTTTTGTACATAGGGTCGTTATGAGTCGCAAGCGACTCGATGGCACATAACAACAACAACAACAACAATAAATCTTTTATGGTTTCTCACAGAAAATTTTTATAGTTTTCTTTGTAAAGGTCTTTTATATCCCTAGTTAGGTTTATTCCTCAGTATCTCAAATTGTGGTTGGTTGTTGTAAATGATATTGCTTTCTTAGTTTCCTTATATGTGTTTTCTTTGTTATGGTAGAAGAATCCCACTGACTTTTGTATATCTTGTATCCTGTTACTCTACTAAATTGGTCTACTAGCTCTAACAGTTGTTTTTTTTTTGAGTCCTTAGAGTTTTGTTTGTAAAAAATGCACATAGTTTCTTAAAGTGTAGTGGCTTAAACAAACAAAAAATTTATTCTCTTACATATAAAAAGTCAGAAGCAGGCAATATAAGCTATTGTGACAGAAAATTAAAGTCACTAGAGACTCAGTTTCTTTTGACCTATGTTCTGCTGTCCATGAACTGTACCCTCCATCCTTAAGGCCCCACTATGGCTACTAGTGCTCCAGCCATCATGCCCCTAATCTGGGAATTCAAGGGAAGAGTTACAATAGCTTGCCCTGAAAGCCCTACCCAAGCTGCACACCACTGACCATTCCTTTCTACCAGGGAATTTAGAAAGGGAAAATTTTCACTTGGGCACACTGCCATCGTCCTATTACCAAGTTGGGGGGGGGGGAAGAATATATGGTTTTAGGCAATTATCAGTCTCACAGAGCATGACACATTTTTATATGACTGTAAACGCTAAACTAGTCTGAGCTGAGAATGGATTACTCTCCCCCAATCCTGCCCCCACTTAAAAAAAAATTTCCCTCTCACCTCCCACCTAAGAAAAAAAATTTTAAAAGACAGAGGTAAACATTTCCACTTCCATCTATTGTTCACATAATCTCTTTGTCCCTTTCTGGGACTGGACAGGAGTGTCTTCTGTTGGGGCCCAGTGGGCTGAGTCCTGCCGGCATTGTGAAGGGCCAGACTGAAGAGGCTGCAGGTGACTGACTTCTCCACAGTTTTATCTCACACACTTGAGTTTCTAAAGTCTCATGAGGTGGAAGGACCATCGAGGACTGGAACTAAATGTGCACTGGCCAGCCTCCCAGAGAGGACAACCTAGTCACTAGAAGTAATAAGATGAACAACTCTGCCACATCACACCAGTACATGGAACAGCAGAAATTTGGGTTGTGGACAAAGGTTGAAAACACACCTGGTTTGGGAATGGACTTCTGCTGCCCCTCAAAAATGAGAAGAGCTCTTAGAGCTAGGGATTTTGAACATTTCTTCAAGTGTTTGTTCACCACCTGAATGTCTTCTTTAAGAGAAATGCAAATCAAATCTATTCTTCAATGAGATGGAAAAAAGCAATCTCCAATTTCATTTGAAACGGGAAGAGGCCCAGAATAAGCAAAGCACTCCTTAGAAAGAGAAACAGGGTAGGAGGCATTTCACAACCTGATTTCAAATCCTGCTACACTGCCATGGTGGTCAAGACAGCGTGGTACTGGTACAATGACAGACACATAGATCAATGGAATAGAATTAAGAACCCAGGAATTAGCCCACATACCTATGGACAACTGATTTTTTA
Organism: Elephantulus edwardii; assembly: GCF_000299155.1. Classification (NCBI taxonomy): domain Eukaryota; kingdom Metazoa; phylum Chordata; class Mammalia; order Macroscelidea; family Macroscelididae; genus Elephantulus; species Elephantulus edwardii. Next base: position 3,734,974 of record NW_006399808.1, on the reverse strand, counting down.
CAAGGAGATGAAATCATTTAAGTGGTGAAATGATAGCCTTTTCTAAGAAATCGTGTTGGCAAAGTTGGAAAACTATCTGCAGAAAACTCAAGCAAGATCCACACCTCACTCCATACACAAAAACCAATTCAAAGTGGATCAAGGACCTAAACTAAAACCAAGGACTATAAACTATATTGGAGAACAGCTTGGAACAACTTTAGAAGCCCTAATCCACAGCATAAACAGTCTTCCAATTCTGAAAAACCTACAACCAGGAGAAGATAAAATAGGTGAATGGGGCCTTTTAATAATCAAATCCCCATGCACATCCAAAAACTTATCCAAAAGGCTAAAAAGGGAAGCCACAGACTGGGGGGGGGGGGATGAATTTGATAATGATATGTCTGATAAGGGACTTATATCTAGAATTTATAGAATACTGGAGTACCATAACAAGGTAAAGGTAGACAATCCAGTTGAAAAATGGGCACTGGATATGGACACTTCACAAAGACATTCAGATTACGGACCAAACACATGAAGAATTGTTCAAAATCCTTAGCTCTAAGAGAAATGCAAATCAAAACAACTATGAGATATTATCTCACCCCCGTAAGATTAGCAAAATTTAACAGAACAGCAAACAACAAACACTGGCGAGGTTGTGGAGAAACTGGAATTCACTGTTGATGGGAGTATAAAATGGTGCAACCACGATGGAAGGCAGTATGGCGCTTTCTCAAAAAGTTGGAGATAGAAATACCATTTGACCCGGCAATTCTACTACTGGGAAATATATCCTAAAGAAACCAGAACTGCCACCCAAATAGATATATGCACACTCATGTTTATTGCTGCTTTGTTCACAATAGCAAAGAGCTGGAAATAATCCAAGTGCCCATCAACAAAGAAATGGACAGAGCAGCTGTGGTAGATTCACACAATAGACTATTACACTGCATTGACAAACAAGGAACTCATGAAATATACAAAATGGGTGACCACGGAGGACATTATGCTGAGTGAAATATCTCAGTCACAAAGGGACAAATACTGCATGGTGCCACTGTTGTAGAATGGGTCTGACACCAGGCGGGGGTATGACAGAAAAAACTGGATAAATTATGTATATTGTATTGAAACAGATGAGGGAAAGAACAGATTAGAAGTGATATATGATTGAGTATTATGGTTAGCACAGGAATCCAGAATTAAGGTTGCATAGAGAAGTGTACTC
>NW_006399808.1:3724922-3732290 GCF_000299155.1 Elephantulus edwardii | reverse complement strand
TGACTGGAAAAGATCGATATTTGTTCCCATTCCAAAGAAAGGTGACCCAACAGAGTGTGGAAATTATCTAACAATATCATTGATATCACATGCAAGCAAGATTCTGCTGAAAATTATCCAAAAATGTTAGGAATTGTATACTAATGAAGGAATTTCTTTTCTTTTTCTTTTTTCCTCTCTTCGGAGGGGGAAGTGAGCTGGTGGGGACGGGTGGGCAGGAAGAAAATTGCGGCAATGAATGAATGGAAATCCAAAACCTCTGTAAAAAAAATTTTTAAAAATCAGGAAAAAAACATAAAAAAAAAAACCCAAGGAACTCATGAAATATACAAAATGGGTGACCACGGAGGACATTATGCTGAGTGAAATATCTCAGTCACAAAGGGACAAATACTGCATAATGCCATTCTTGTAAAGCAGGACTGATATTGGGATTGAGGGAAAACCAAGAAAAGAGGAGATAAATAATGTATACTACATTGAAACAGATTAGGGAGACAACTATTTGAAAGGAATATATGATTAGGTATTATTTTCATGACATGAGTCCAAAATGAGACCTGCATGGTGGAGTGGACTTGGAGGAGGGGTGATTATATAATAATGAAATAACTTTCTTTTTTTTCACTTTTCAAATAGAAAAACCAACTGGGGAGAAGGGTGGGAAAGGAGGAAAATGTGCAAGAATGAATGAATGGAAATTCAAGGTCCTAAAATGTCAATTAAAAAAATAAAATAAATTTGTTTTAAAAAGAGGATTGCAAATCAAAACAACTATGAGATATCATCTCACCCCAGTAAGATTAGCAAAATTTAACAGAGCAGCAAACATCAAATGCTGGTGAGGTTGTGGACAGACTGGAACCCTTATTCACTGTTGGTGGAAGTATAAAATGATACAACCACTATGGAAGGCTGTTGGTGCTCTCTCAAAACGTTGGAAATAAAAATACCATTTAACCCAGCAATTCAAATATGGGGAATGTACCCTAAAGAAACCAGAACTGCCACTAAGCAGATATATGCCACTTATGTTTATTGCTGCTTTGTTCACAATAGCAAAGAGTTGGGAACAACCCAAGTGCCCATCAACAAACAAATGGATAGAGAAGCTGTGGTATGTTCACACAATGGAATATTATGCAGCACTGAAAAACAAAGAACTCATGAACTATCATAAAAAATGGGTGACTACAGAGGACATTTTGCTGAGAGAAATATCTCTGTCACAAAAAGACAAATACCTCATAATGCCACTGTTCTAGAACAAGACTGATATGGTGGCTGGGGGGAAACTAAGAAAAGGGGATAAATAATGTACACAGTATTGAAACAGATGAGGGAGAGAACTGTATAAAAAGAAAATATTATTAGGTACTATTGGTATGACAAGAATCCAGAATAAGAGTTGCCTAGTAAAGTGGTCCAGGAAAGAGGTAGGACTGTATAACAATGAAAGAACATTTTTCCCAAAGTGAACCGGGGGACAGGGAGGAAAATGTGCCACAACGAATGAATGGAAATTTAAAAAAAGGAAGGAGAGAGAGAGAGAGAGAGAGAGGGAGGGAGGGAGGGAGGGAGGGAGGAAAAAAGAAAGGAAGGAAGAAAGGAAGGAAGAAATCAGAAGAGCTGAGTGGCTTTAACTCAGCAAATTACATAACCCTCCTGTGTCTCAAAGCCTTCATCCTTAAAGGGGCTTGATTGTCATGAGTCTACCTCACAGAGCTCTTAGATATGACTGTTCACAGAATGCTCTTAACCTTGAACCTGTACAGCATGTGCTTATTAAGAAGAGGGAGTGGGGTGCAAGAAGTAGGAAATACCACTGAGGAGAAGGAGAATGTACACTGTGTGTCCTTTTATGGAAGGTTTTGTAAATACTGATTGGGACAGGAGGAAATGCTTGATAAGTCATGCTGATCAAGGCAGCCCTTCTAGGAGGCAGGGGAAGGCAGAACTGGTTACAGCCACTCAAGTTATTCCAATTCACCTTCTTAGCCTGTTGTTGTCGTTATGTGCCAACGAATCAACTCATAGCAACCCTATGTACGACAGGCCTAAACCCTACTTTATCTGTGCCAATCGTACTGTCTTCGATACACCCATCCTGATTACCCCAATCACTGAATCAATCCATCTCATAGAGGGTCTTCCCCTCCTGCGCTGTCCCTCCACCCTCCCAAGTATGATGTCCCTCTCCAAGGACCAGTCCTTCCTTACAACATGTCCAAAGTATGTCAGACAAAGCCTCAGAATCCTTGCCTCCAAGGAGCAACCCAGTTTAACCTTCTCCAGGATGATCTGTTTTCTTGGCAGTCCATGGTACACTCAATACTCTTCTCCAGCACCACAGCTCAAAGGCATCAACTCTCCTTCTCTCCTCCGTAGTCATTGTCCAGCTCTCTGATGCATAACAAGTGATTGCAAAAGACCATGGCCTATATCAGACACACCTTAGTCTCCAGAGTAACACCATTGCTCTTCAGTACTTTGGAGCAGTCCCTAACAGCAGACTTTCCCATTGCAATATGTCTTTTAATTTCCTGGGTGCTGGTGCCAAGAGTGTTGACTGTGAAGCCAAGCAGACTAAAGTTATAAACAATCTCAATCTCTTCACAATCCATGCTGATGCTGCCAATTGGTACAGTAGTGAGAATCCTAGGCTTGTTAAGAGGATCATGGGTCCCTTCAGGCACCAGACTTTGGTTCCACCAGACCTCACCATCATCACTAATTTTGTATTCTTGGGTCTGCTTCTGGTTCATCTCTTTTATCTTCAACATCTGCAACAGGTGACACTCTTCAGACACTCAGCTGATCCAACCAGCTTGTTTGCAATGGCACTGCAGACCGGAAAAAAAGACTGATTGTTCAGGTTACACAAGACTTTCCAATCTCAGCTGATGTGGTTTCTCCTCCATGGGTCCTCCCCACTCCTCTTGTCCTCTGATGCCACCAGGCTGGGTTAAGGATCTTGTCATGTAGTCTTTTCCCGCTGCAGTACTTTCCAAACTGTGTGGCAGCTGTCTTCTTGGTTGTTTAGATTTAACTTTAAACCCACCAAAGCAGTGGACTTTCTTGAGTTCTGACCTCTGTCTTTAGGCTCTTCTACAGGGCCTGGTACCCCAAGTCCTCAGTGAATTCCGAAAGAGTGAGGGGGAACAGCTCTTTCAGTGCGCACACACTAATCTGGATGATATGCCCAAAGTTTAGATTTGAGATCTTCTGTGATCACACTGCCTCAGCAGGCCCAGGCCTCAGCATTATTTCTTTGTATCCATGCACAGGGTGGCAGGCTATGTTCAGTCTTGCGGAGCTCAGGAAGGTTTCTCTGCCAGCCCAGTGGTCCAGCACTGCAGGGCTAGGCAGGGTGCACTTCTTTGCTCCCTTAGTGCTCTTCATAGTAGAGAACTCTCAACTAGACTGAGGTGGCCAGCTCCCCAGTCAGGTGGCTGCCAGAGCTTCAGAAGCAGACCTAGCCTGCAGGCTGGCACCACCACCTGGTGCCCTTCATCTTTTTCCTCCAGTCTCCATCCCCAGCTCTATCAAATGTCTTCTGAATACTTGTGATTTGCCTTTTCTTGTGATGATAACAAAAACCTAAGGCACAAGGCCTTAGATGGAACTTATCCTGTCCCAGGGGAAACAAATCAGGCCAAATGAGCAGCATGACCAAGGTGGTGCATGGATGGGCCCAACTCCAGTCAGCAAAGTACATGGAAACAAATCTGTGTACTTTGGGGAGGAGAGGGGCAGGTTGTGTTTTAGCTCCAGCCCCTGGCCATGCAGGTCTTGGTAGCAAGCTGAACCCAGCCTCTGATGAAGATGCCTAGAGACAAGAAGGGGTTCTAGGAAGAGCTGGAGTACATGGGTTTTGACCCTGGACAGGCCTGAGTTCCAACTACAGTCAGGTGCATACCCTCAAGCAAGATACTTTTCTTCTCTGAAGCTGCAGAGGAAGGTTAAAAACACAGGATTCACTGGGCTACCTCAAACTATAAACTCCAATTCACAGTACATTGACAGAGAACTACCAGAAATACAAGCTGGGTTTAGAAGAGGTCATAAGGAAGCTCTGGTGGCGTAGTGGCAAGAAGCTACACTGCAATCCCAGAGGCACACGGTTCAAATCCACCAGATGCTCTGTTGGAGAAGGAGGGGCAATCTCCTCCTGTACCAGTCGGACCCGATTTGACGGTACACACACAAATTATAATAAAATAAAATATTAAAATAAAAAAGAGGTCGTGACACTAGAAACATTACTGCCAATGTCAGATGGATCTTGGCAGAGAGCAGAGAGTATCAGGAAAATGTCTATCTGTGTGTCATTGACTATGCATAGACATTTGACTGTGTGGATCATAACAAGTTGTGGCTGACATTGAGAAGAATGGGAATCCCAGAACACCTGATTGTGCTCATGTGGAACCTATACCTGGGCCAGGAGGCTGTTGTGTGATCACAGCAGGAAGTACTGCATAGTTTGGAATTGGTAAGGTAGTGTGCCAGAGTTGTATTCTTTCTACATATCTATGCAATCAGTATGGTGAGAAAATTATCCAAGAAGCAGGATTGGAGGGAGAATCATCAATAACCTATATTATCCTATATTATGCAGACTATACAACTTTGCTTGCTGAAAGTGAGAAGAACTTTAAGCACTTATTGCAAAAGATCAAAGAATGCAGCCTTCAGTATGGATCTCATCTCACTGTCAGAAAAACAAAGATTCTTCCCACTGGAACAATAGGCAATGTCATGATGGATGGAGAGGAGATTGAAACTGTCAACAACTCCATCTTGCTTGGATCCACATTAACACCCTTGGTACTAGCAGTCAGGAAATAAGGAGACACATTTCACTGGGAAAATCTGCAGTTAAGAACCTTTTCAAATCATTGAGGAGTAGTGATGTCAGTTTGAAGACTAAGGTGCATCTGATTCAGGCCATAGTCTTTCCAATTACTTGCTAGGTATCTGAGAGTTGGACAGTGAATACAGATGACAGGAAAATAATTGGCTCCTTTGAGCTGTGGTGTTGGAGAAGAGCACTGAACATACCATTGATGGCCAAGAGAACAAACAGTTATGTCTTGGAGAGAGTGCAGCCAGAGTGCTCTTTGGAGGCAATAAAGAGATTTCACATCACATACTATGGACGTGGTGCTAGGAGAGGCTATTCCTTGGACAAGGACATGATACTGGGAAGGGTGGAGGGTTGGCAAAGGAGAGGAGGATCCTCACCCAGGTGGATTGACACAGTGACTACTGCAATGGGCTCTTATGTGTCAGGAAATGTGAGGATGGTTCAGGATAGAACAAGGTTCAGATCTCTTGTTCATAGGGTCGCTATGAGTTGTCATCAACTTGACGACACCTAACAACAACACTTTTGCACAGATAGTGCAATTTCTTAGCACTAAACCACTTGAGATAGGTGTACAGTATTACACTTTACATAAGTTTGACAGATGATATCCTTGATGCCATGGCCTTTTCTAAACCTAGTTTGAATTTCTGGCAGTTCTCTGTCAATATACAGTTCAAGTTGTTTTGGTGTTTTTTTTTAAATGATCATCAGCAATATTTTACTTGCATGTGATATTAATGATAATGTTTGATAATTTCCACATTCTTTTAAATCAGCTTTCTTCGGAATGGGGAAAAAATATGGACCTCTTCCAGTTGGTGACCAGGAAGCTGCCCTCCAAATTTCCTGGCACAGACAAATGAGCATGTCAGGACTGAATCTGTTAGTTGAAACATGCCAACTTGTATTCCATCGATTCCTGGGACTTCATTTTCTTGCCAATGCCTTCAGTGTAGCTTGAGCTTCATCCTTAAACACTATTGGTTCTTGTTCATATATTACTTCCTGAACTGTTTCAGTATTGACCAATTGTTTTTGGTACAATGACTCTGTGTATTCCTTCCACCTTCTTTTGATGTTTCTTGTATCGTTCCCTTTTCCCCACAGCATCTCTCACTGTTGCAACTCAAGGCTTAGATTTGTTTTTCAGTTCTTTCAATTTGAAAAATGCTGAGCAAGTTCTTCCCTTTATATTCTCCAACTCTAGCTCTTTGCACATTTCATTATAACATTTTGCTTTGCCTTCTTTTTTTTATTTTACTCTGATTTATTAACAAATTTTGAATATATTGTTTTCCACAAAAGATCCTCCACATTTCCTTCACCCCACCCACCCTTCAAATTGTGAAACTCTAAGATTTACACCTTACTCCCCCACCCCTTTATTTCCACCCTTTCCCCCACCCTCTGCCTTGGATCCTCATACTCATTCTACAATATGGTTTTATACTATACAGTATTTGTCCTCATGGGACTGAGTTAGTTCACTCAGCATAATGCTTTCCAGTCCCTCCCAAGTTAGGTAGTAATTTACAAAATGATTGCTCCTGTGTGCTGTGTAGTATTCCATTCTATGAATGTACCACCACTTCTCAATTCATTCGTTTGTGATTGGACATCTGGGCTGTTTCATATTCTTGTGATGGTGAATAATGGTGCTCTGAACATTGGTGTACAAGTTTCCATTTGAGCCTTAGTTCTCATTTTCTTGAGGTGTATTTCAAGCAGTGGAATGGCCAGATCATATGATATTTCTATGTTCAGCTTTGTGAGGAAGCACTAAACTGACTTCCAGAGTGGTTGTACCATTGTACAATCACACCAACAATGTAAGAGTTTCTAGCTCACCACATCCTCTCCAACATTTATTACTTGTTGTCCTGTTAAACTTTGCCACTGCTACTGGAGTGAGATGGTATATCATTGTGGTTTTGAATTGCATCTCTCTTATTGCCAGTGAGCTGTCCTTTGAAATCTTCTGTTCATCTCCTAGTATATGCTAATTCATGATATGAGTGGCTCGGGTGGTAAGGAGTTGCACTGCTAACCTAACGACATGTAGTTCAAATCTGCCTGCTGCTCCATAGAAGAAAGATGTACAGTCTTTTCCCATGCAATTTACTGACACTCAAAACTCACTTGAGTCATCTCCAACTCAACCATGCATAACCACACCACTCTGTGTAGATAGTGGAGCCAACAGAAGAGTAATGCTTTGTAAGCTTTTTAATCAGAACCCCATAACCAGTCATGAATCATTTAGGTATGATGGATGGAAAGTGCTGTTTGTCATGTGTCCTTGGAAACATAATTTTAGGGACATCAAGGTCAATTGACATGACACAGTCCACAAGCCCAATCTTCTACATCCAAGTCTAGTTTGTAGCAATTGGGGTCTCAAAACTTGTGCGTAACCATCTCAGGTCCAACTATTGGTCTCTCTCTGTCAAAAAACAAAGGGAAGGAAGGAAGGAAGGAAGGAAGGAAGGAAGGAA
>NW_006399808.1:3720115-3724822 GCF_000299155.1 Elephantulus edwardii | reverse complement strand
AGGAAGGAAGAAAGAAAGAAAGAAAGAAAGAAAGAAAGAAAGAAAGAAAGAAAGAAAGAAAGAAAGAAAGAAAGAAAGGAAGGAAGGAAGGAAGGTACCGGAGCAATTTGTCCAAAAGACTAATGGACCATATGCACCTCAATCTCTAAGACTGGAAGAACAAGAGAGTGCCCTGCTACCACTGCTGGCCAATCTCAAAGGGATCTTGAGTAGCAAAGAAAAGAGAGCAGTGACTAGCTAAGGAAGGAAGGATTTATCACCTACAGCCTATCTTAATTAAGCTGCATCCAGGAAAAGATCCTATAAAAATGTCATCAAGATCTGTAAAGGTCTAAGTAATAAAAGACAGTAGTGATGCAGCACTTACTGACTCTAAGTTCTTAAAGCACCCAACACTCATAGCCTTACATGTTATCATTGTTGTAGGTGCCATCGAGTCAGCTAAGACTCACAGCAATCCTATGAACAAAAGACAAGACCTTATTCTGTACTGTCCTCACAATCTCCTCCATTTTCAAGCTCATTGTTACAGTCACTGTGTCAATCCATCTCATTGAGGGTCTTCCTCTCTTTCGCTGATCTTACATTTTCCCAGCATGATATAATTTTCTAAAGACTTGTCTCTTTTGACAACATACCCATAGCATGTGAGACAAAATTTCACTGTTTTTACCTCTGAGGAGCACCCTGCTTGTACTTCCTCCAAGATAGACTTGTTTGCTCTTTTCTCAGTCAGTGATATATTCAGGGAGCTCTGGTGGCTTTAGTGGTAAGGAGCTGAGCTGCCAATGCAAATGTATGTGGTTTAAATCCACCAGCTGCTCCATAGGAAGAAGATGGGTAATCTCCTCCTTACAATTTACTGCCTCTGAAAACCCACTGGAGGGTAAGCTATGGGTTGGTTCCTACCCAACAGTACACAACAGCAATAACCTGTTTATTCAGTACTTTTAAACAACACCATCGTTCTTTGGCCTTCATTTTATACTCTCCAACTTTCAGATGCACAAGAAACAGTTGAAAATACCATGACTTGGCACAGATGCATCTTAGTCTTTAGACTGACATCTTGCTCTTCCTCACTTTGGAGTGCAAACATACCTTTTGATTTCTTGACTGTTGCTATTATGAATGTTGATTATAAATACAAATAAAATGAAATTGTTAATAACTTCAACCTTTCTTTGTTTATAAAAGTTTTATTTTATACTGGTTTACTTACAAAGATTATATACATTGTTTTCACACTGAATCTTTCTCCATTCCTTTCCCTGTTCCTCCCACCACTCATCAAATTATGCAATCCTATAATTGTCTTAATTGATAATTAATTCCTATAATTAAGAGGAAGAAAAGACCAAAATGGATGTCAGAAGAAACTCTGAAGATTGCACTGGAAGGTAGAGAATCCAAAGCACGTTCAACACTCTTGGCACCAGTAGCTAGAAAATCAAAAAACGTATTGCAATGGGAAAGTCTGCTGTTAGGAACCTCTCTAAAGTACTCAAGAGCAACGGTGTCTGTCTGGAGACTAAAGTACGCCTGATACAGGCCATGGTTTTTGCAATCACTTGTTATGCATCAGAGAGTTGGACAATGACTAGGGAGGATAGAAGGAGAATTGACGCCTTTGAGCTGTGGTGCTGGAGAAGAGTATTGAATGTTTCATGGACTGCCAAGAAAACAAACAGATTCATCCTGGAGAGGGTTAAACCAGGCTGCTCCTTGGAGGCAAGGATTCTGGGGCTTCGTCTGACATACTTTGGACATGTTGTAAGGAGAGACAGGTCTTTAGAGAGGGACATCATGCTGGGTAGAGTGGAGGGACAGCACAGGAGGGGAAGACCCTCTATGAGGTGGATTGATTCTGTGACTGGGGTAATCGGGATGGGTGTGTTAGAGGCAATGAGATTGGCACAGGATAGAGCATGGTTTAGGGCTGTTGTACACAGGGTCGCTATGAGTCGCAAACGACTCAACGGCACATAACAACAACAACAACAACATAATTAAGTCCTCCCATACCCCACCCTTCTGGTCCCCTCCCCATCTCTCTGTTCCCCTCCCCACCTTGGATCCTCAGACATGTTCTGCAATATACAATATTTGTCTTTATGGAACTGAGTTAGTTCATTTAGCAATATGCTCTTCAGTCTCTCCCAAGTTAGGTAGTAATTTACAAAATCATTGCTTCTGTGTGCTGCATAGTATTCCATTGAATAACTTCAATCTTTTTGAGGTCTATCATGATGTTGTCTATTGGCCCAGTGGAAATCCTCCAAAACAACATTTCTCTCTTCCTGATGTGGAGTTGTAATCCATACTGAAGGCTGTAGTTTTTGATCTTCTGCAGCAAGTGCTTCAAGTTCTCTTCACTTTCTGTAAACAAGACTGTGTCAGATGCAAATATTGATTGTGTATGAGTCTTTCTTCAATCCTGATGTCATACTCTTCTTATAGTCCAGCTACATGAAGGTACTGCTATTCTCCTTCATGTAGAGTTAGGAAAATTGAAACATTCTCACGATGGAGGGCTGTCCTAACCCAGTGTTCATAACAAATGTCTTAGGGTTCTCTATAGAAACAGAACCAGTGAGACATAGAGATTTAAAGGGATGAACATCATGGAGATAGCAGAGAGAGGACCAGAAAAGAAAGGATAACATGTGAAATCTGTAGATCAGGTAAAAGGTTGGAGATTCCTCCAGAATTGTATCCTGAAATTCTCAGGCCAGAGGAAGAGAGAGAGAGAAGGTTCTGGCAAAAAAGTACATTTAAACTCTGGAAACGGAGTACATTATAAGCAAATTCCCTTTTTGTTTTCAAGACCTTCAGCTGTTTGGGTGAGGCCTACTTGCACACAAGGCAGTCTGCTTTATTTAAGACCTGTTATGGATTGATTGTGTCCCTAAAAATAAGTGCTATAAATTTAAGGCATAGGGGTTCAGATTTACAACACAAATCCACCACTTGCTTCATGGGAGAATGGGCAGTCTCCTCTCGTGTGATTTACTGCCTCTGAAAATTCACCAGAGGGTCAGCTATTGTTTCCAACTTGACGGCACACAATAACATGTCTTGAAGTAGTGCAGCCAGAATTCCCTGAAAAAGTGAGGATGGTGAAACATCATCTCACGTACTTTGGACATGTCATCAGGAGGGACCTGTTCTTGAAGAAGAACATCATGCTTGGTAGAATAGAAGATCAATGATGAAGAAGATGACATTCAATGATGAACACAGTAACTGCCCTCAAGGGCTTGAACTCTTGTGAAGGTGGAGCTTGACCGGGCAGGGTTGAATTCTGTTGTCATAGAGTTGCTATGAGTGGGAACAAACTTGATGGCACCTAACAAGAACAACAGAATCCGAGTCCAGTTGACATCGGGTATGAAAGATTCAGTCAGGTGAATGTGAAGTCCCTCTGTCCCTCTGTTCCTTCATACTTTGAATGAATGCATCAATAAATGTTGATGGAAAGAAACTGATTTCTAGTTTGACCTCAGAAAAGAATAAAGCTAGGATAACAAAGAAGGTGAGGATGTCATTAGATACTTATTCCTCATTGGCTCGGAGTTCTATGAGGATCAAGGTTATAACTGACACCAGAAAGCTGTCCTAAAGAAGAGCTTGTCTATTGACTGAGTGACCTTGGGGAAGTTGGGGACCATCTAAGTTCCATTATCCTTCTCTGAAGGAAGGGGCTGTTCTGAGCTCTTTGCACTTTCTTCCTCTGCAGCTACATTAATGTGTGTGAGTGACTAACAGCAGTGGCCCACACGGTGGGGCTGCCTGTGGGCTCTGAGCATCTGATCTACAAGGTCTCATGGTGTTAATGTGCCAGATGCTGAATGCGCCCCCTGCTGGCTTAGCAGCAGCCTGCATTCCTGAGCGCCAAGCTGGAGGTCGACTTTGTCGGGTCTCCCTGCAGTATCCTGCTGGGCTGGCATCATTGAGTGGGAGCAGGAAGACAATGGCATTTACAGAGAGGCGTCAAGAGAAGTCTGAAGGATAGGCTGTTGTTCTAGCTGATGTAAAGATTTACTGGGAGTCTTTTTAATATTCAAACCAAAGCTAACCCAGAGCCATTGAGTTGATTTTGATTCACAGCAAACTTCCACTGGATTTCCAAGCTGACAGGTCCTGACAGGAGTAGACTGCCTCAGCCTTCTGCTGAGCAGTTGGTTGTTGTTGTTGTTGTTATGTGCCATCCAGTCGTTTGCGACTCATAGCGACCCTATGTACAAGAGCCCTAAACGCCTTTCTATCCTGTGCCAACCTCACTGTCTCAAACACATTAATTCCCACCACCCCATTCACAGAATCGATCCATCTCATCGAGGGTCTTCCCCTCCTTCACCGCCCCTCCACTCTCCCAAACATGATGCCCCTCTCCAAGGACCAGTCCCTCCTTGCAACACTCCCAAAGTATGTCAGACGAAGCTTCAGAATCCTTGACTCCAGGGAACATTCTGGCTTCACCCTCTCCAGGACAAACCTGTTTGTTCTCCATGGTATATGCAACACTCTTCTCCAGCACCACAGCTAAAGGCATCAATTCTCTTTCTATCAACCCTATTCACTGTCCAACTCTCTGATGCATAGCATGTATTTGCAAAGATCATAGCCTGGATCAGACGCACCTTAGTCTCCAGCCTGACATTGTTGCACTTCAGTACTCTTGAGAGGTCCCTCACAGCTGACTTT
>NW_006399808.1:3716700-3718350 GCF_000299155.1 Elephantulus edwardii | reverse complement strand
GACTGCCTCTTGGTCCAAGTATAGGTTTTGCATTAGCACAAGCAAATGTTCTGGGATTCCCATTCTTCTCAGAGTCAGCCACAGCTTGTTGTGATCCACATTCAGAATCCTTTCCATAGTCATAGGTTGGTTTAAATGAACATGTAGACACAGAAGTCATAGTGACTGAGAACCCTACATGCTTTGGGGACAGTACGTATTCAAAACATCAGTTCACAGATGTTTTCTTGCCTGCATGGGGTAGACTGGGGGCAGGAGAACAAGTTCAGGAACAAAGTAGTGCTGGGGTTTGCAAACTAGTAAAGGCCCTCTTTCACTTTTTCTCCTTGTAGCTCTCTCTCTGTCTTCCAGTCTTGTTTTTCCCTTTTGTCTCTGATAACAGAATCTATTTTGGTTGCCAGCAACTAATACCCAGCCTATAACAACTTAGGGTCAGAGGAATCAAACCCTACATCTGAACAATCTGCTCTCAGAGAGGGAAAGATTGAGGAATGGGAGAGTTCTGGCTGTATAGTCCAAAGGGAATTGCACTGTTAATCCAAAAGTCTAGTCTCTCCAGTGGTTTGAACTGAACCCGTGTCTCCAACATCAGTGAGTGGAATTCTACCCCTGAACCAGCACTGACTTCAAGATTGGCGTACACTAAACAAACAAAATAAGGACACACAATCAAAAGGGGGACTGGCCTTTGGGTTGTCACTCCCAGGCAGTGACTGAATCCCTGTGACAACTTCCCCATCTATCTAGACATGAATTGCTCCACCTCACCACACCTGTCCTGTGTGGGCATGGTGCTGATTGTCAGACTGCCCCACCACTCCTGTCCTGAGAGTTACACACTAGTGGTAAATTCCTTTTTCTGTGAAGCAATTCTTCAAATATTTATAGAGAATAGCTCTTAGGGCTCCCTGGTATTATGCACTGATTTTGTGTAATCTCAAAATATGGTTTATCAATCTTAACCTCTCCAAATTATTGAGGAGCAATGATGTCAATTTGAGGACTAAGGTGAGCTTGATTCAGGCCATGACTTTTTCAGTCATTTGTTATGCATCTGCGAGCTGGACAATGACTAAGAGTGACAGAAGAAGAACTGATGCCTCTGAATTGTAGTGTTGGGAAAGAGTGCTGAATATTCTATGGACTGCCAAAAGAACAAACTGATTTGTCTTGGAGAAGGTGCAGCCAGTGTGTTCCATAGAGGCGAAAATGCTGGGGCTTTGTTTCACATACATTGGGTATGTTGCTAGGAGAGGCTATTCCTTGGAGAGGGACATCATGCTTGGGAGGTGGAGGGACAAGTGGATTGACACAGTGCTTGCAGTAATGGGCTTGCAAGTGTTGAAAATTGTGAGGATAGCCCAGGATAGGGTTCAGACTGGTTGTTGATAGGTTTACTGTTAGTCATATTCACTTAATGACACCTAACAAGAACATGTTGTTGTTGTTATGTGCTGTCGAGTCGCTTGTGGCTCATAACAACCCTATGTACAACAGCCCTAAACCCTGCTCTATCCTGTGCCAATCGCATTGCCTCTGATACACCCATCCCCATTACTCCAGTCACTGAATCAATCCACCTCATAGAGGGTCTTCCCCTCTTGCACAGTCCCTCCAACCTCCCAAGCATGATGTCCCTCTCCAAGGACC
>NW_006399808.1:3686003-3716180 GCF_000299155.1 Elephantulus edwardii | reverse complement strand
CAAGTGCTTCAGGTCCTCCTCAGTTTCAGCAAGCAGGGTTGTGTCATCTGCATAACACAGATTGTTAATAGATCTTCCACCAATCCTGACACCACACTTCTCCTCATAGAGCCCAGATAATCTGTTCTGCGTACAGGTTGAAAAGGTATGGAGATAGGACACATGCCTGGTGTACACCTTTTCCAACTCTGTTCTGATGACTGCCTCTTGGTCCAAGTATAGGTTTCACATTAGAACGATCAAGTGTTCTGGGATTCCCATTCTTCTCAGAATCAGCCACAGTTTGTTATGATCCACACAGTCAAACGCCTTTGCATAATCAGTGAAACACAGATAGACATTCTTCTTGTATTCTCTGCTTTCAGCTAAGATCCATCTAACATCAGCTACAATATCCCTAGCACCATGACCCCTTCTAAATCCAGCCTGGACTTCTGGCAGTTCTCTGCTGATGTACTGCTTCAGTCGTTTTTGGATAATCTTCAGTAGAATCTTGCTTGCGTGTAAAATCAATGATATCTTTCTATAGTTTCCACACTCTGTTAAGTCACCCTTCTTTGGAATGGGAACAAATATAGATCTCTTCCAGTCAGTTGGCCAAATAGTTGTTACCCAGATTTCTTGGCCCAACTTGGTGAGCACATCCAGGGCAGCATCTGTTAGCTGAAATACATCAATTCAAACCTCGAGTTGCTATAATTAAAGATGCTTTAGGCAGAATATTAAATGATCCAGGAAATATTAAAAGAAGATGGAAAGAATATACTGAGTCACTGTATCAAAAGGAATTGGCAGACACAGAAGAACTTCATGAAATAACATATGAGCAAGAATCTATGGTGATGAAGGAAGACGTTCAAGCTGCTTTGAAGAAAATAGCAAAAATCAAGCCCCCAGTAATAGATGGTAAACCAATTGATATATTTCAGCTAACAGATGCTGCCCTGGACCAACAGCAACAGAGGAGTTGTTATATACCTATACAAGAATGGGCTTTTTTGTTTTGTTAATGTGGCAGTATTAGTGGTAGCCGACCCATTGCTGACCCTCCAGCTGGTTTTCAGAGTCAGTAATTCATATGAGAGGAGATTGTCCATCTCTCTCCCTCAGAGAAGCTGGTTGATTTGAACTGTGTACCTTTGGGATTATAGCTCAGTTCCTTATCACTAGGCCACCACAGAGAGCTCCCTTAGTGTACAGTATGTCTTGACTCAAAGTCTTTTCAGCTATGAAACAGGTTGAACAAACAACTGATCAAGTAGTCACTGGGGAAGAAATGTGCTATGTCATGTGAAAATCACGCAGGGGCAGTGGCTAAAAACAAAACAAAGCAATAAACCCCAAACTAAAGACAAACAAACAAAACCAAGACCCTTCCTCCAGAGCTCACTCTCTGAATTCAGACTTTAAGCTTCCTAACATTGAGAAAAGAAATGTCTGTTTATTGAGCCACCCACTTGCAGTATGTCTGCATAGCAGCACTAGATAATTAAGACACCTGGTTCTGTGCGTTAAATATCCCCAGTCGGCTTCTCTTCTCTTCATGGGGTGTGGTGATGGGCCTCCTTGCCATCTGGAAGCAGCACAAAATCTCCTTCAAGTAGGCAAGGTGTTTATTGCAAGTCTCAGATCCAATGGGACCAGTGTTTTACTGACAAGACAGGAGCCACAGTTGCAAATTATCTTCTTCTTGTCATAGAATTTTGACGGAAAATAAAAGTGATTAGTTCTACAGCCTGCAATAGCAAGTGTGGAACGTGAATTGCTCCTAAGCCATGATCTTTGTAACTCTCACCCCACTGCTAGCTTGTTATTATTGTTGTCTACTGTAACTCACAGAGACTCTATGAATAACAGATTGGAACCTTACTATATCCTTCCCATCCTGAAGATCTCCATCATGCTCAAGTCCATTGCTACAGTCACTGCGTCCATCCATCTCACTGAAAAAAATTCCGTAAAGCACTGGCCCTTCCTGATGTCCAAAGTATAAGAAACAAAGTTCACCACACTTGCCTTTAAGGAGCACCTTGACAGTACCTCCTCCAAGCAAACATGTTGATGCTTTTGGTATATTCAGTCATCTACATCAACACCATAATTTAAAGACATCCCAAGAAAATGAGCACTAAGGTACAAACAGAGACTTGTACACTAATGTTCGTAGCAGTGTTTTTCACCATCACAAGAACATGGAGACAGTCCAAATGTCCAACCACAGCTGAATAGATTGAAAATCTGTGATACATTCACACAATGGAATACTACGTAGCACTCGGGAGCAACTATGTAAAAAAAAATACTACATAACTTGGGAGAGACTGGAAAACAATATGCTGAGTGAACTAACTCAGTCTCATAAGGACAAATACTGCATAAGGCCATTCTTGTAAAAATAGAAGGAGAACTAGTAAAATATGTATGGGGACCCAAGGAAAGAAAGAGTGGGAGCAGAGAGATAAGAATGGGTTGGGGCAAAACTACAGAGTTGCACAATTTGGTGGATGGTGGGAGGGAGTGAAGGAAATCGGAAGGATCTGGCAGGAACCTGAAAAGACGGGGCACGGTCCAATGGTGATAAATTTTATAAAACATAATGCATGGAAATGATTGTATGAAACACAATGTGAATGAAGAAAAGTGTGAAATACTATACATGCAAACTTTGTAAGCAAACCAATATAAATTTTTTTTTAAATTATCATGGCTTGGGTCAGTTCTTGTTCTTTATTACTTTAAAGAAGACCTTGACAACAGATTGCACAATTAAGATGTGTAGAATGCTTATGTGGGAGTTGATCAGCTTGTCATCTGACAGATTTTAGAAGGAGCCATCCCAGAAGTGGGGAAGGGGGGTCTCACTAGCACGAGAACAAAGAGCTTGAGAGTGCAGTGTGCTGCAGACCAGAGATCCCTCCCTGTACAGACTAGAGACAGAGAGACGTAGCACTGGGAAGCGGGGGCAAGACCACACGACAGCATGAGGTGAGGCAGTGGCAGTGGCAGTGGTAAAAATGGCAGCAGCAGAAGCTAAGTAGATGAAGACTCAGAAAAAATGTGAGATTTAACTCTGAGCTCCAAGCTCGCAAAGTAAAAAAGCTGAGTGCTTGCTGCCAGAGAAGGTACCTTTGGCCATTAACTGAGGCATGAGGTTCACCAACCCATAGCAAGGGCCAGAAGCCTTAAGGTCCAAGTTTGCAATAGATTGGGCTTTATTGCTGATGTTTGGGGCAGGGTGGAGGGGGATAGTAGAGCTAAATGGGCTTTATAACACTTCCCTAAGCAGGGTAGAGGTCAGGCCTCAAGGCCAAGGGTTGGAAAGAAGCTTACCTGTGAGCACCCCTGAAGTGAGGCTGCCCTACAGAACATTCCCAAATCTTAATTGTTACTTTCTTAAGAGGCCTCACAATCATGAGTGTTTTCTGTGAGTTCTGTGTGGCCATTGCAATGAGTTATTAAACCCAATAGAGAAGTCATTAGTGCCTTGGGAGGGACAGACAGCATTATAATAATCGGAAATGGCTTTGAAACTTAGAGGGGCTGGGAACAGTAAACATGTCCTACCTCATTCAAATCAGCATTTTGCTGTTGAAGCTGTTGGTGTTGAAAGGGATTGTCATCTCCTTTGTGAAGTTAGGAGAGGTTAGATACCATCGCCCTCATTCCTATACCATTATTGCGATGAAGCTATCACCTCCCTCGTCCTAGTTAGTATACTTCTCATAATGCAGCCTAAGATGGCATTCAGCTTCTCAGCAGTACATTCTACTTTTTTACTTCTGATTTATCGCCATTATTAAAAAAATATTTCATAAACCTTTTTAGGGTCCTCCACACTCTGTACCACAGGGATCCACAGGTATTAACTCGTTCTCTTAGATATCATTAGTTTACCAAAATTTTGGCTATTTGAAAAATAGACAAGATGTCTGCATTCTGAAGAGTGAACCCGAAAACAATCACCAGTATCCCATTAAGACCACTCTATTCTCTGCATCAGCAGTCTGTATTGTCGGTACCCAGTGTGAAGGTACTCGGCCCCAGGTGGAAGGGGCCTTGCCTCTCCATCTGAGAAGTTTTAGGAAGACTAAAATGTCAACATTTTGATGAGTAAATAAATTGATGTTTTAATAACAAATGAAATTCTGATACATGCCATAATATGGGTGAAACTTTAAAATATCATGCTGAATAAAAAACCAATTGACAAAGAGCAAGTATTTTAAGAGTTAACCTGGTGGTGTAGTGATAAGAAACTGAGCTGTCAACCCAAAGGCACATGGGTGAATCTGCCAGCTGCTCTGCAGGCGAGAGATGGGTATCAACTGCTCTGTGATTTACGCCCAGAAAATGTGCTGGAGGGTCAGTTATGAGTCTGTCCTAACTAGACAGTACACAGCAACAACAAAAATATATGAAATATGCAAATATATAGCAACCAAGGGTTGTTATTGGTTTCCTGGGTGGGAGGGAGCAGAAAGAGGGAATTTGTTTGTTTAGGGGCATTTACTGTGCTGGATTGTTGGGAAAGGGTATAAATAATGGAAGCACAACATGAAAATTGTAATCGATGTCATTAAATTGGAAAAGTGAAAGTTGTATCAGTGAATGCTCTGATGTGTGTGTTTTCACCACACTTTTTAAAGTTAATGGAAAAAATAGTTTTTGTGAATACATTGTGAGAATTAAGTCAGGAGGAAGAAAAAAACTGGAAGCAGGAAGGATCCTTAGCAATCTCATTGGTCCAACTGTCTCATGTAACAGAAGACCCAGGGCCTCAGAGGCGAAGGAATTGCTCCAGTTCACACAGGTGATAAGAGAAAATCCATGGGCACCTAGGAAGGCTTGTGCCATAAAGTCCAGGGTTCCCTTCGCTGCACCACCCTGAAGTAAGTGTCGTGAGGCAAAGAGAAGGAAAGAAAAGCAGAGGAAGAGAAAACTGGCCTCAGGAACTAGCCCACTCAGGAAACACTAATGGAAAAGTGCTGGGAAAATGCATTCTATGTATCATGAAGTGACTGATTCTATGTCAGCAATATATCAAAGGAAAAACCTCTGGTGCTTGCGGTGGAAGACAGAACATTCTTCAGTGCAGTACAAACAACAGCAAAAGAAGGCAGTCATAACTCAAGACTCAGAAAGCTTTTGTTTTTAAACTTGCAGTACCAACAGGATGAGACAAGAGAGCTAATTCTTACGGAGACAGGACCAAATGCATCAGGGTGATATACTGATCGGGTAAGCTTTGTTTCATTTCTCTGAGAGGAGATAAAACAAGCTCAGCTGTTGAACAAAGCTCTAAGGATGTGAGTGAGAATTGCTTCTTTTCATCATCAGAGCTAGTCAGATTGTGGGTCCTTTCGGGTTAGTGCTAGGAAGACACCTCCCTGCCCCCAAGTGACCTTCATTTTGTGGTGCTCAGTTTTCAGAACAAGACTGAGCTTCCTGGTTTAATAATATAAATGACAGTACATTCTATGAAGAAGAATGCGGCCTAGAGATTGCAGGAAGAGTCAATAACCAACTTTATGCAGATGACACAACCTTACTTGTAGAAAGTAAAGGCTTGACGCACTTACAGCAAAAGATCAATGACTACAGCCTTCAATGTGGATTATACACTGAATCTGTAGATTCACCTCCACATCAAGAAAACAAAAATCTTCACAACTGGACCAATAGGCAACATCCTAATAGACAAGATTGAAATTGTCCAGGATACCATTTTTCTTGGATCCATAATCAACACTCTTGATAGAAGCAGTCAAGAAATTGAAAGACATAATGCTTTGCACAAATCTGTATCAAGAACTTCTTTAAAGTAATAAGAATCAAGGATGACAGTTTAAGATTAAGGCGCATCTGACCTAAACCATTGTATTTTCAAGTGCTTCATATGCACATAAAAGTTGGACAATGAACAAGGAAGTTTAAAGAATCACTGCCTTTGAATTATGGTATTGACAAAGAGTGTTGAATGTACTATGAACCATCTATTTTCTAAGGAGCTCCTTAGAAGCAAAAAATGTAAGATTTAGTCACCATACTTTTGGGCATGTTGTCAGGGAGTTCCAGTCCTTATTGAGAGAGAGAGAGAGAGATCACTTGGGAAAATTGAAAAAAGAGGAAGCCCCTCAATGAGAAGGCCTGACACAGTGACTGGAACAATTGGATTGAGTGTGGCTGAAACTGTGATGGCGCAGGACAAGGCAGGATTTCAATCTGTTGTTCTTAGAGTCATTATGAATTATCATTGACTTGACAATACCTTGCATTAACAGTACTTACAATCTGCCAGGCTATTCTGTGCACCTAGTAGGTAATAACTCTATAGTCATTCCTGGAGATGTGCTAGTCCGATTCCTGTTTCACAGGTGCATGAGCTTTGTCACAGAGATGCTGAGCAGCTTGCTCATACTTCCAGCTGACCTTCTGGAAGATCAGCTGGTGGTAGAGCTGAGATTTTGACCAGAAGAATCACTGAGTTACTGCTGATGCCCTCAACATGCCTCCCTTAGTTATCTGTTGTTGCCGTCACTGAGATACTGCAAGAGGATGGCTTTAACAAACAAAAATCTATTTTCTAAAAGCTTACCAAAAAAAAACCCTCAAGCTCATTACCATTGAGTTGTAACTAACTTATGGTTGCTCTCCCATAAGGTCAGCTGTAACTGGCGTGGGAGAAGGTTGTCTATCTTTCTTTCTCTCATGGAGTGGGGCCAATTCAAGTCACCGGAGAGGCTTGGTCTTTGAATTATCAGCCCAACTCCTACCAGCCTCACCACCAGGACAGCATCTCTATAGGAAGAGTGCACACTTAGGGGAAGGTCCAAAATTTTTCGTGTCTATTTCTCATGCCTCAGTAATTGTCATGTGTGGTGGCTTCAATTTCCTCCATCTCTGCTGGCTGCTTAGGGTACTTTTATACCTCAAAAGAGATTGATTTAAACATTCACCCACTAAGAACACCACGCAAGACTAAAGAATGAGAAAGAATTTGTGAAATAGCCTCATGGCGTGGATGAATCTAAAAGAAACTGCTGAACAACATAAGCCCGTCACAAAAGGAAAAAATTGTTTAAAACTATTAGTAAAAAAAGCTAAAGAAAGATTTAAATACAGTTATCCTTGGATGGTTGCTAAGTGTGAGACACTAGGGAGAAGGGAGTAAAGATAATGAATAAACTTCACTACCTTCAAGTGGCGCAAATCAAAGCACAAATCTACATTCTTCTGGTATTCCTTACTTTCAGCCGGGATCCATGTGACATCAGCAATGATATTCCTGGTGCCATGGCCTCTTCTAAATCCTGCTTGAACTTTTGGCAATTCCCTATCTATGTACCGTTCCAGCCATTTTTTTAAAAATTCATTTTAATGAACATTTACAGAGATTTTGGATTTCCATACATTCATTGTTGCATTTTTCTCCCTGCCCACCCCTCCCCTCAGTTTGTACTTCTCTTTGAAAAGTAAAAGAAAAATTATTTCATTGGTATAGAATAACACCCCCGGCCCAAGTACACTCCACTGTGCAACTTTCATTCTAGACTCTTGTCATAACCATAATACCCAATCATATATTGCTTTTCAAACAGTTCTCTCCCTCCTCTGTTTCATTGCAGTATACATAATTTATCCAATTTTTCTCAGTCTCACCCCAACCAGTATTTTGCTAGCATGTGATATCAATGATACTGATTGACAATTTCCACATTCATTTGGATCACCCTTCTTGGGAATAGGAACAAATATAGACCTCTTCCAATCCGTTGGTCAGACAACTGTCCTCCAAATTTCCTGGCATAGACTAGTGAGTGCATCCAAGGCTGCATCTGTTAATTGAAACAAGTCAGTTGGATATTTTGCCAATGCTTTCAATGCAGCTTCTACTTTCTCTTTCATTACCATTGACTCTGGTTCATAGGTACTTCCTGAAATTTTTCAGTGTCAATAAATTCTTTCTGGTACAGTGACTCTGTGGATTCCCTCTATCTTCTTTTTATACTTTCTGGGTCATTCAATACATTGTCCATAGCATCTTTCAACATTGCAACACGGGGTCTAAATTTGTTTTTCAGTTCTTTCAGCTTGAGAAATGCAGAGTGAGTTCTTCCCTTTTTATTCTCCAATTCCATCTCTCTGCACATTCCATTTTAATACATTGCTTTGCCCTCTTAAAGTTGCCCTTTGAAACCATCTTTTCAGCTCTTTTACTTTGACATGTTTTCCTTTAGATTTGGCTTCCCCATGTTCCAGTGCAATCTTTAGAGTCTTGATTGTGCTCATGAGGAACCTATACCTGGAGCAGGAGGCTGTTGTACAAATGGAGGAGGGGAGCACTGCCTGGTTTGTAATAGGGAAGGAAGTGTGTCAGGGATGTGTTCTATCTTCATACCTGTTCAATATATACGCTTAGCAAATTAACCGAGAAGCTGAACTCTATGAAGAGGAGTGTGGCCTCAGGATTGGAGGGAAATTCATCAATAGCCTGCATTATGCAGATGACACAACCTTGCTTGCTGAAAGTGGAGTTGAAGCACTTGTTGCAAAAGATCAAGGAATGCAGCCTTCAGTACGGACTGTGTCTCAATATCAAGAAACCAAAGATTCTTACCACTGGACCAGTAGGCCATGTCATAATGGATGGAGAGGACATTGAATCAATCAACAGATTAATCTTGCTTGGATCCACAATTAATACCTTTGGTATGAGCAGTCAGGAAATAAGGAGATGCATTGTACTGTGAAAATCTGCAATTAGGGACCTTTCCAAATTATTGAGGAGTAGTGATGTCAGTTTGAAGACTAAGGTGTGTCTGATTCAGGCCACGGTCTTTCCAATTACTAGCTATGCATCTGAAACCTGGACAATGAATAAGGATGACAGAAAAAGAATTGATGTCTTTGAGCTATGATGTTGGAGAAGAGCGCTGAACATCCCAGGGATGGCCAAGAAAATGAATATATATGTCTTGAAGAGGGTGCAGCCAGAGTGCTCTTTGGAGGCAAGAATGATAAGACTTCGCCTAACATACTTGGACATATTGCTAGGAGGTGCTATTCCATGGAGAGAGACATGATGTTGGGAAGGGTGGAGTGTCGGTGAAGGAGAGGAAGACCCTCAACCAGATGGATTGACAAGGTGACTGCTGCAATGGGCTCTTGTGTGTCAGGAAGTGAGAGGATGGTGCAGACAGGACTGGTTTCAGACCTTTTGTTTATAGAGTCGCTATGAGTCGTATTCAACTCGACGACACCTAACAGCGACAGCCAAATGGGAACTGACTCCTAGCTGACCCTAGCAGTGGGTTTTCAGAGGCTGTAAATCACACTAGAAGAGATTGCAAATCTTCTCCCTCAGTGCAGCTGGTGGATTCTAACTTTCTGCCTTTAGGTTGGCAGTGCAACTCCTTACCCACTAGGTCATCAGAGCTCCCTAACTAAATGGATCAAGGGAGAGGCAATATATAGTAAGGGATTGATCAGACGTTAAATGAATTTGTTAATTAATTGTAATTAATGTTCTAAAACAAAAGTTTATGAATAATTGAATTATGATTTGTAAACTTAAACTCAAATCACAATTTTACAAAAAGGAGATTGACTTAGAAGACGTGCTATATTAATACCAATTAAGTAATACATATTAGCTGATTAAAACAAAATTATTAATACACATTAAAATACAGTATGATCTCATCTCTTTTTTTTACCTTCTCTAGTACTGCAACCAAGTTGTGCCAAGAAATCTGGAGAACAACTACTTGGCCAACTGACTGGAAGAGATCTATATTTGTTCCCATTCCAAAGAAGGGTGACCCAACAGAGTGTGGAAACTATAGAAAGATATCATTGATCTCACATGCAAGCAAGATTCTACTGAAGATTATCCAAAAACAACTGGAACAGCACATCAGCAGAGAACTGCCAGAAGTCCAGGCTGGATTTAGAAGGGGTCATGGTACTAGGGATATTGTAGTTGGTGTTAGATGGATCTTAGCTGAAAGCAGAGAATACCAGAAGAATGTCTATCTGTGTTTCATTGATTATGCAAAGGTGTTTGACTGTGTGGATCATAACAAACTGTGGCTGACTCTGAGAAGAATGGGAATCCCAGAACAGTTGATCGTTCTAATGTGAAACCTATACTTGGACCAAGAGGCAGTCGTCAGAACAGAGCAAGGAAACACTGCGTAGTTCAAAATTGGGAAGGGCGTACGCCAGGGATGTGTCCTATCTCCATACCTTTTCAACCTGTATGCAGAACAGATTATCTGAGAGGCTGAACTCTATGAGGAGAAGTGTGGCGTCAGGACTGGTGGAAGATCTATATTAACAATTTGCGTTATGCAGATGACAAAACCCTGCTTGGTGAAACTAGGAGGACCAGAAATGCTTGCTGCAGCGGGTCAAGGACTGCAGCCTTCAGTATGGATTGAGGCTCAAAGTCAAGAAGACAAAGATTCTCACCACTGGACCAATTGGCAGCATTAGGATGGATGGTAAAGAGATTGAGATTGTTAACAACTTTAGTCTGCTTGGCTCCACGGTCAATACCCTTGGCATCAGTAGCCAGGAAATAAAAAAACGTATTGCCATGGGAAAGTCTGCTGTTAGGGACCTCTCCAGGGTACTGAAGAGCAATGGTGTCACTCTGGAGACTAAGGTGCATCTGATATAGGCCATGGTCTTTTGCAATCACTTGTTATGCATCAGAGAGTTGGACAATGACTAAGGAGGATAGAAAGAGAATTGATGCCTTTGGGCTGTGGTGCTGGAGAAGAGTTTTGAATGTACGTACCCTGGACTGCAGAGAAAACAAACAGATTCATCCTGGAGAGGGTTAAACCAGGCTACTCCTTGGAGGCAAGGATTCTGGGGCTTCGTCTGACATACTTTTGACATGTTGTAAGGAGGAACAGGTCCTTGGAGAGGGATATCATGCTTGAGAGGGTGGAGGGACTGTGCAAGAGGGGAAGACCCTCTATGAGGTGGATTGATTCAGTGACTGGGGTAATTGTGATGGGTGTGTCAGAGGCAGTGAGATTGGTACAAGTTAGAGCAGGGTTTAAGGCTGTTGTACATAGGGTCGCTATGAGTCGCAAGAGACTGGATGGCACATAACAACAACAACAACAGTACTGCAAGGGAGTTCTGGTAGCCTATGGCAAGAAGTTATGTTGCTATCTCAAAGGCACAAAGTTCAAGTCCACCGGCTGTTCCTCGGGGGAAGGATGGACAACCTTCTTCCATGCAATTAACTGCCTCTCAGAATCTGTTGGAGGGTCAGCTGTGGGTTGGTCCCAACTCAATGATACAAAATAGCAATAAGTAATTTGTTGTTGTTGTTGTTGTTGCATGCCATCAAGTTGCCTGTGATTCATAGTGACCCTATGTTCATTAGCTCTGAAAGCTACCCTATCCTGTGTGCATCTCATAGTCTCTGGCAGATCCAGTCACTGAGTTAATCCATCTCATCCTGGATCCTCCTCTCCTGTGCTGTCCTTCACACTTCCAATCATGACATCCCTCTCCAAGGACGGGTCCCTCCTGACCACGTGCCCGAAGTAGTTGAGAACGAGCCTCAAAATCCTTGCCTCCAGGGAGCAAACTGGTTTCACCCTCTCCAGGACATACCTGTTTCTTATCCTGGCAGTCCACTATGTGTTCAACATTATTTTTCAGCACCACAATTCAAAGGCATCAGTCCTTCTTCTATCATCCTTAGTTACTGCCCAGTTCTCTGAGGCATAGCAAGTAATTGGGAAGACCATGGCCTGGATCAGGCGCACCTTAGTCTCCAAGCAGACATTGTTGCTCTTCAGTCCTCTAGAGAGGTCCCTGACAGCAGACTTTCCCAATGCAGTTTGCCTTTTGATTTCTTAAATGCTGGTACCAAGAAGTGTTGATTGTGGAACCAAGTAAGCTGAAGTTATCAACAATCTCAATCTCTCTGTCCATCATGAAGTTGCCAATAGGCCCAGTGGTGAGTGGTAAGGAATTGTGCTGCCAACACACGCAGTTCGAATCCACCAGCTCCTCCGTGGCAGAAAGATGGGCAATCTCCTCCCATGCAATTAAACTGAGTCTGAAAATTCACTGGTCAGCAATGGATTGTTTCTGACTTGATGGCACCCAGCAATAACAACAGTACTACAACGAAGGAGGTCTAGTGGCTTAATGGTAAGGTATCATGCTGACAACCCAAAGCATGAGGTTCAAATCCACCAGTTGTTCTGCAAAAGAAAGATTGGAAATCTCCTGTGCCTCTGGAAATCCACTAGGGGGTCCGCCATGGGTCAGTTCCAACTCAGCAGTATGGTATTATAGTAATGCTATTGTTGGCCTCCAGCATTTATTGCTCACTGACCATATTCCAGACCTTATTCAGAAGGCATAACTCATTCAGTGCTGCGACCTGGTCATCCAGGCACTACTGTCTCCTCTCTGTAGAAAAAGGGAAACAGAGTAACTAGATGACTGCGGTTTACAGACCACAGCTGGGTGACCCCAAGGCGGCACCGTTTTCCATGGCACTGGAGTCACCTTTCACAATTAACATAAGCACCCACTCTCCTTACATACAGAAATTCCAGGGTCTCTTCTAGGGGCCTCTCCTCTCTCCTGTATTGCCCCCATATCCATCCTTCTTCAGTCCTATTTCCTGGTACCCATCCACCAGGTGGAGAAACCCATCAGCCCTATGCTGCCTTTGCTACATGCGGCCACAAGATGTCACTATTTTTTAAAACAGTGTGTGTGTGTGTGTGTGTGTGTGTGTGTGTGTGTGTGTGTGTGTGTTTGAATGTTTATAGAGCAAAGTCGTTTTCAGACAATGTGACAAGTTTTCAGAGAAAATTGATTTTTCATTCAATGATTCATAGACATTTTGTTTCTTGGAACCCCTACAACATAAAGTTGCCTAGCTTCTCCTTGGGTTCGTTCTCTCCTTTCATCTTTCCTGATCCTTCTTGTCCTTGAGTAAACACTGCCCTTCTGACTTTGAACAGCTATATAATGAGTAACACTCCCTTAGGGTATTGCTCACCTCCATAACTACTGCTTAACTGAGTATTGAACCTCTGTGGAGAGTTCAATCCCAGTTCTGAAAGGACTAAAGCCATGGTCTCAAGGGTTCCACTGGTTTCCTTCTGACCAGTAAGTCTGTACTTTTTTATGAAGTAGAGTTTTGTTGTACATTTTTCTAACGTGTCATTCTGGAAAGCCAATTCTGTGAGGTTGGTTCAAGTGGTCAGTTGCTGGCACCAGGCTCTGGCCCCTGCTACAGTGGCGTCTCTAAGTCTTCTTTTCTTCTGCAGTTTTCACTCACATGCTTGATAATCTTCCTCAGATCAGACTGGGGTGAGATACTTGATCCAAAAGGGCTCTCCCTTTTATGTTCTGGACCACCGGCCAAGCCTCCCAGTGGCTTTCTATTGGATTGCCTGCTTTACTTGCTACCGGAATGCCTTGAAAAGGCCACACCAGTCAACGACATCAGGGTCCCCACTCTGAGTTTCAGTAAGAAAATGGCTTGGAAACAAGGATGTCCATATTCGCCTCTGCTATTCAATATTTTGTTATTGTATTGTATAAGTATTGGAAGTGTTTGCTAGGGCAAAATGACAAGAGAAGGAAATAAAAGGCATTTCAGTCTACAAAGAGATGGTTAAACTATTATTATATGCAGATGATGTGATAGTGTAATCATAAAATCCCAAGGACTCAGCAAAAAAACTATTAGTCTAATTTAGTAGAGTGGTAGGATATAAGATCAATATCCAAAAAATCAGTACAATTCCTCCACACTAGCAAAGATAATTCAGAGAAGGAAGCCAAGAAAGCAATACCATTTATAATAGCCAACCACAAACTGAGATACTCGGGAATGAACCTAACTAAAGACGCAAAAGACTTGTACAAAAAAAACCTACAGAACATTTCTTCAAGACACAATAAAAGACCTTAAAAAATGAAAAAATATGCCCTGTTCATAGATAGAAAAACTCAATATTGTGAAAATGACAATCCTACCAAAAGCAATCTGCATGTTCAGCACAATCCCAATCCAGACACCAAATTCATTTTTCAAGGAGATTGAAAGGGAAAATGTCAAGTTTATTGGAGAAGAAAGAGAAATAAAACACTTCTGAGAAACAAAAATAAAGTTGGAGGCATAGTGCTCCCTGACCTAAAAAACTACTATACAGCAATAGTAACCAAAACAACATGGCACTGGTACAATGACAGGCACATAAACCAATGGAACAGAATTGAGAACAGAAATAGACCCAACTATCTGTGGTCAACTGATATTTGACAAGGAAAAAAAGAACCCTATCGAATGGGGAAATGATAACCTCTTCAACAAATGGTGCTGGCAAAAGTGGACTTCCACCTCCAGAAAGCTGAAACAGGATTCACATCTCACACCATATACAAAAATCAACTCAAGGTGGATCAGAAACCTCAGAATAAAGCCCAAAACCATAAAGCTCATAAGAGACAAACTGGGAGCAACCTTAGAAAGCCAGCCTAGTCTATGGTATAAAGGGACTGCCAAATAAAGCCAGAAATACACAATCTGAAGCATACAAAACTGATGAATGGGGCCTTTTAAAGATTAAATTTCTGTTCTCATAAAAAACTTTTTCCAAAAGGGTAAAAAGAAAACCTACTGACTGGGACCAAACATTTGGCAATACCATCTCAGAAAAGGGTCTCATAAGGAAAATTCACAAAATCGTACAGGGTTTCCAGAAGGAAAAGACACAATCCAATTACAAAAATGGAAAAAAACTATGGAAAGACTTTTCATAGACGGAGACATTTGGGTGGGCAATAGACACATGCTCAAAATCACTGGCAATTAGAGAGATGCAAATCAAAACCACAGTAGAAGTGGTTAAGTTGAATGGGGAAGCAAGTAATAGATGTTGGAGAGGTCATGGTGAAGTAGGAATTCTTATACATTGTTGTTGGGATTTTAAAATGGTATTACCACTCTGGAAGAATGTTTGACGTTTCCTCAAAAAACTGAACATAGAAGTTCCATATGACTCAGCTATTCCACTGCATGGAATATATCCTGAGTAAATAAGAACAGAGGCACAGAGACTTGTACACCAATGTTCATAGCAGTGTTATTCACCATAGCAAGAACATGAAAACAGCTCAAATGCCCAACCACAATAGAATGGGTGGAGAAATTATGGTACATTCACACAATGGAATACTATGCAACACACAGGAGCAATGATTTTCTAAATTTCTACCTAACACGGGAGGTACTGGAGAGCATTATGCTGAGTGAACTAAGTCAGTCTCATAAAGACAAATACTGTATAATACCATTATTGTACAATGAGTACAAGGATCCATGGGGAGAGGATGCTTAATCATAGTATCACAGAATTTGATGCGTAGAGGAAGGGATAGGTAAAAGAAAGGGGAGAGGTCTGGTGTGGAAAACAATGAACTTTATACGTAAACCAGCATAAAAGAAAATAAATGAAATTTTTAAAAATGAAAGTGGCTTGGGGTCTTAGCGCCTTTCTATACAGGACAGCTTGTGCAAATTAGTTCAAACCGGTATTAGAATACCGGTTTGAATCCCCCAGATGCTCCACTGGAGAAGGAAGGGCAATCTCTTCCTGTGCCAGTTGGATCTGATTCGACAGCATAAAACAAGTAAAAAACCCAAAACAAAGCAAACTTGAGAATACTAAAGAGAGAAACAGTATCTTTTAAACACACATATACACATACACATACACCCAGAATGTCTTGCTGCAGGGAGGTGTGTGTTCACTTTCCTTACCTATACATAGCTAACAAGGGCTCAAATGGTCTCTGCCCAGAAAAAGGCTGACTTCAGAGAGTCCAGTTCTGCTAGCTGACTTGTTAAGTGCTGTCAAGTTGAGTACAACTCATAACAACCCTATGAACTCTGTCCTATTCTATGCCACCCCTATCATCCCTGGCACATTTAAGCCCATTGCCACAGACACTGGCATCTCATTGAGAATCTTCCTCTCCTTCGCTGACCCTCTACCCTCCCAAGCATGATGTCCTTCTCCAAGGAATAACCTCTCCTAACAACATGTCCAGAGTAAATGAGATGAAGCTTCACCATCCTTGCCTCCAAGGAGCACTCTGGTTGCATTTTATTCAAGACATATCTGTTTGTTCTTTTGGCAGTCCATGGAATATTCAGTACTCTTCTTCAACATAATTCAAAAGCATTGATTCTTCTCCTGTCATCCTTATTCATTGTCTATCTCTTAGATGACTTGTAGAAGGGTGAAAAGTTTCTTTAATTATGTCTACAGACTTTGACCACTCAGATCCCCACCCTATTCCAAATTAAAGCCTCCCATAGTGGACTTTATGAGAAGCCAGAAGCTATGGGTCATTCGGAAGGTTTCTTTGTGTATTTAGTTCACAAGGATGGTGAATCTAACTTTCTGTCACAGGAAGAGAATGTGTGATAATAAAACATAAACACAGGGCTCTTTATAAACAGAGTCCTAATACCAATTCTCAGTGAAAGCACAGGAATACCACAGAAAATAAAAATTATCCTGAGGTGTATAGTTGTGATTAGAATAGCCAGTTATATTGAGCAAACAAAAATGCAAGGCCAATGAATCTTATAGATATATAGTTATATATTGTAACTATTTATACATGTACATACATAGACAGAATATACTGTTTGCTGTTGTGTACTATCGGGTCAAAACCAACTCATGGTTGACTCCACAGAGGATTTTCAGAGGCAGTAAATCACAAGGGAGGAGACTGCCCATCTTTTTCTCATGGAAAAGGTGGTGGATTCAAACCACATACCTTTGCCTTGGCATCACAGCTCCTTGCCACTCAGTCACTACATACACATACATGTGTTTATGTATCTGTGTGTACACACACACACACATATGGAGAGAGAGAATGACTCATGTTCATGTGCTGCCAGAGACTGACACGTATAATCCAAAGGTCAGACGTCATGCTGCTGCCTTCTGAGGATGAGAAAGCCAAGAATACGACCACATGGCAGGTCAGGTGCAAAGAGCTGGTGTTTAGATGGTGATTAACCTGATGCAGGATCAAGATCAAGCAAAATAGAGAACTTTGTTACATGTACATATATAATTGATGTATGCAATACCCCAAATAGAACTAACTTTCAACTGACAGGTTGCTCATTGCATATCTTATTATAGATGTGATTTTGTTATATGAGATTTCCTCAAGGAAATGCTTAAATTATATCAAATCTCATCAAGGAAAAGACAACCTCATAACTGCCAAACTAAACAATTACTGGCAGCCCAGTTAGCACACAACTTTAATCCTTGGTATATACTTGTGTAAAAAAATATTTTTTATTTATCTGAAATTCAAATTTAACTTAGCACTCTGCATTTAATCCAGTAATTTTAATGTTAAAATATAACAATGATCAGAAGTAAGTCAAAGTCTTAGGAAAACAAAGGTCGCAGGCCTTTGGGAGATAAACAGTTAAAGTTCATTAGATTCCAAAGACTGACCAAAACTATTTTTACTTGAAAGCAGTTATTCATACATCTAGATGCACATTGAAATGAACAGGTGATTTAAAGAAAAAAATACAGATGTCCAACTTCTAGTTAAATAGTGGGGCTTGTGTAAATGCAACTTAATGTCCTTCTAGCACACACACACACACACACATACACAAATGCAAGAAACAAGTGGGCTGGATATAAACAGTAGTCCCAGGTCCCTGAACATTACACAGGAGGTTGAAGAATTGTCTGAGCACCAAATGGACAGTGATTTGGAGTAAAACCAGGAAAAACGCAGAGGTTCTCAGGGTGATCACCCTCGGCTGCCCGGCCTGGTGCTGTGTGGCCATCTTGAGATCACAGAGAAGAGTCATAGGTGAGGAGTCTAAGAAGGCCACTTCTTGGAAAACACAGGTGGTGACAGAGACACTGAGTAAATAAACCTAGAAAGAAGTGAGCTAGGTGAGACACACACAGGCTCCAAAGTAGCTCAAAAAGGAGACACACAGTAGTGCTATCTCTTTGAAACCAGGGAGACTAATTTGACCCTAGGGTGGGAAGTACCACTGGAGCAAACTGTGGAGCACTGATGCCTGAGGGTGGGGAATTGTTAAGATAGGTAGCCCACTTCTTTAGAGGGACGAGAGTAAGCCCAGCAAGGAGGGTGAGAGGGTCAGAGTCCCTGGAGAGCTTAGAGAAGCGCAGGACTTAGGAACTAGTGACTGGACTTCTTTCCAGAGGTGGCGTCCAACCATGTTGATGGAGGCATCCATTGAATAGTGAAACAGTAGAGCCACTGCCCGCAATTCCTCCATTAACCAGCCTCATGTCAGTCTCCTTCTCCTCTACTTTGAATATCTCCTGTCCCACAATAAATGTCCAAGGTACATCATAGCTCACTCTGTCTGGTGTGTACTCGCCCAGCTCATGCAACAAGATGCACTCAGTCATGATTCAGCACACACACAGCCCAATCTGGACAAGAAGATGACTGGCTGCTCTCTGCCCTGCCCAACGCACTCAGCAAGGTGACCACACTGACCCACGAACTGCTCCACTATTCACCAGGCTGGCCTGCCACACAGACCTAGGCATCCCTTGTGACCAGTCCCCTGACTGGTCAGTCCGCTGTTCATTGCACCCAGTCCACATGGTGAGGTACCTAAGTGAGCCACCTAGGGCTCCCTCAGTCTAACCCCCCACTGCATCCACCACCTGCTCCACATCTTGCCCAGCAGCCCACCCACTCCTCGCTCTGCCTAGGCTATGCCTACTGTGCATCCCATATGGCCTGACAGTAAGACACTCAGGTGGCATACCCCACCCATTGCTGACTGAGCCTGTGCCCACTGTGTCAGATGAGGTCATCTGACTTGTGAACTGAGAAACCCCCCAGAAACTCACTGGCCGTGGACCCCTCCAAGACTCTTCGTATTATTCTCTCAGGTTTTATGAGCATGCATGGAGACTGCCATACAATCCTCCTTCACTATGACACCAATCAAGTACAGGGTCTGTTTCACTCATTGCAATAGTGCTTCCTTCTTGGGTCTGTGAAAATAACCCACTCTACTCTCATTAACATGACTCTTCATGTCACAGTAAGAATAAGTGACTACCACCACAAAAGGACTGACTATGTTGGCCCTACAAGAGCTATAGGTGAGATCTGCTCTACCAGATACTTACATCCCTATGGTTAGGAAGGCACTCACTTGCATACTTGCATATAATTCTAAGAGGGAAGACTTACGCATCCAACAAGGAAGGACTTTTCTTTGAATGCAACCCATCATCTCCATCAGTGGGAGAAAGTTACTTTCCACAAACCAGCAGCACCGTAGTCATATACAGACCAATACTACAAAACTACAACAATTAAAATAACACAAAGAAAGAGATATAATATAAAAAAAGTTCAGCTCCTGATATACTAAAGCAAAAAAAGATGCAAATAAGACAAATAATCATACAACCAATAAAAATATTTAAGACCTTTCGACAAGCACTGTGGCAATTGGACAATTAAAACAGACATTCGGGGGGGTGGGGAAGAACGAACTGGAGAGGAGGGTAGAGAAAACAGTGCAACAATGAATGATTAAAAACCCAAAATCTCTGTAAATGCTCACTAAAACGAATAAAAACTAATAAAATTTCATAATAATTTAAAAAAAAGAAAAATATTTAAGCCCTAGGCCAATTGGCAGCACCATAATAGATGGAGAAAACAATTGTTGTTAACAATTTCAGCTTGCTTGGTTCAATACTCTTGGCACCCGCAATCAGGAAACAAAAAAAGATAAATTGCACTGGGAAAGTCTGCTGTCAGATATCTCTCCAACGTGCTAAAGAGCAATGATGTCAGTCTAGAGACTAAGATGAGCCTGATCCAGGCCATAGTCTTCAAATTACTTGCTATGCATCAGAGAGCTGGACAATGACTAAGGATGACAGTAGAAGAATAGTTGCCTTTAAGTTGTGGTGCTAGAGAAGAATTTGAACATAACATGGGCCTCCAGGAGAACAAACAGGTCTTTCTTGGAGAGGGTAAAACCACGTTTCTCATTGGAGGCAATGAAGCTCCATCTCATACACTTTGGGCATATGGCCAGGAAGGACCAGTCCTTGGAGAAAGATGTCATGCTTGGAAGTGTAGAGGGACTGCGTAGGAGAGAAAGACCCTGAATGAGGTGGATTGAAATGGTAACTAAAACAATGGGAATAGGTGTGTCAGAGTCAGTGAGACTGGCTCAGAGTAGGACAGGGTTCAGAGCTGTTGCACATGGGGTTGCTATGAGTCTCAGGTAATTAATGGCATATAACAACAACAACAAAGCTAACGAAACAGTCTTTATATATATATATATATTTAAGTGTTAATTCTCCTGAAATAGATCAAGGGAAGCAAGGAGCCTAGAAGAATTAAAAAAAAAAAACAAAACACAAGAAGACAATTACAAATGCAATAAAAAAAAAAGAAGCCATGCAAACAGCAAGTAGAAACTCAAAAGCTTAACAATAAAATACCAGAAATAACTCAATTAAAGATAGAGAAGTAGAATTGAAACAGAAGGGAAAGTTTACACACAGATAATAGAATCCTTCTTAGAGGGTTCCCAGGGATAGGAAGGGAAATGGGGGAAAGGGGGGCAAATTCAGTCAACAAGTAGAGGCACAGATGAAGATGCTGGGTGCCATCAAGTCAACTACATCCCATAACAACCCTATGAAGAACAGAACAGATCCTTGCCCTATCCTGAGCCATCACCACAATCTCTACAATGCTCATGGGAAAGACAGAATCCAATTAGGGGATGATAAACACAATGCCACCAAGAAAAGAAAGATGTATAGAAATCAACCCAAGGTGATCTACAATCAAACCAACCTGGAACTAATTTTATATGCAGCTTAATAAGCCCTGTAATTTCCTCTCATAAGAAAGTTTTATTCAAAATATAATCCTTCTTATTTTTTAAAAGCTGTACTTACTCTAATGCATTCTGCAAACCCAGTTGACTATAACAGTGCTGTTCTTGGGAGGACTCTGTGGAGTCCTGCTCTGTTAGGAGCACGAACTGTAGAAGGTCCACATCATTGGAGTTTGTAAATACACTACTGAGACTCTCAGAATCATCCTCCTCTCCTTCTGCAATCTAATCTTTGCCTCAAAATGGTGCTCCAGGTTCTGTCCTCTCTACTTCTGACGTGTCCTTCAACCTGCCTCCCCCTTTCAAGTCCTTCTGCCGCAGCTCTTTCAGGATCTCATAGTTTCTTCATTCTTTCTGTCTTCCATACTCAGTGAGTTTTTGGAAAACTTGTCTACATTCTCTAGTTCATAAATTAGAAGCATACAGTTGCTTGGAGTAATCTTCATTTTTCTTTCAATTATGTTACATTCTGGGTAGTTCTCCTTTATTATTTCCTATCAGCACACACACAGAACTGAGATCCTATACTTTTTAAAAAAAATTTATTTGTGTGTGTGTGTGTGTGTGTGTGTGTGTGTGTGTGTGTACTATCAAATCGGATCTGACAGGTACAGTTTCTCCACAACCTCACCAGCATTTGATGTTTGCGGTTCTGTTAAATTTTGCTATTCTTACTGGGGTGAGATAATAACTCATAGTTATTTTGATTTGCATCTCCCTTAGATCTAGTGATTTTGAACATGTGTTTGTTGGCCATCTGAACATCTTTTGTGAAGTGTCTGTTCATGTCCTGTGCCCATTTTTCAATTGGTTTATTTAACTTTATCTTGTTGTGGTGCTTGACTATTTTATAAATTCTAGATATAAGTCCTTTATCTGACATGTCACTACCAAATTTTTTTCTGTGGCTTCCCTTTTTTACCCTGTTGGAGAAGTCTCTGGATGAATGCTTTTTAAAATTCCTTACAATATGTTTGGAACAAACTTTATCATCTCATGAGGAAATTTCCCAAGCAGAAAACAAACAGTTGATGTAGAATCCATCTTGGTCCCATGCACCTCTGTGTCATAAAACTATGCCCTGTAGAATTTCCAGATAATCCTTTTTCAGAAGCAGATCATCAGATCTGAGGGGGCCCATACCTCCAGCATTTTGGGTAGTGGCCAAGTTTATTAACCACTTATCCCATCCAGGACACCTCTTTAAGTTCAGATTCAAATACTACTTCCTCTATTTCCCTAGCTCTGCCTCACCCTTTTCTTCCTGACTGAGCTAAATCTATTCTCTTCCGGGCTCCTGAGATTTATTTTATTGCTGCAGTGAAAATATTTGTCACTTCATGTTATACAGAAAGTTATTTATGGACCCATCTGACTCTGCCAAAGAGCAGCAGATTCTCCAACTCTGTTCACACCCGGGGGCTCCATTTACCTCTACATGGGCTCAGGAAAACTACAGCCTGAAGGCTTAGCCGAGCTTGTAACTCTGCTGGCCACCTCTGGCTTGGAAAGGCCAAAGAGACTAATAAATCATATGTCCATTGCAACGGAAGCATCTGTCTTTAAAAAGCCACTTGCTTGAAAATGTTTTGAGCGGAAATTACATAAAAATATTTTACTACCATTTCATCAAATAGGATTTCTAATCTCATCTACAAATACCCTTAATCCTCATTTCAATATATTTCCACATTTTAAATCCATGCTGACCTGAAACCAAATTAAGCAATGAGTTTTTCTAACCAACCTTCTTTGTCTGAACAGAGAGCTAAACGTCTATTCACAATCAAATTTGATTGTTATTCTATAATGGAGTTCATGCTGCATGAGGAGCAAAACACAGAATAAGAGAAAGAGGCTGACACAGGAGACCCTTTGCAAGGAAAATCCTCAGAATCAGAAGAGAGAGAGCATCAAACTTGAAGCATAGACTTTCTTTCCCCAGAAAATCAGCCAGCTCTTCTAGTTCATTTTGCATTGCTGGTGTTGGGTGCCATGGAGCCAATCCTGAGTCATCGTGACCCTGTCTGTGCACTAGAGAAGGAAACACTGCTTGTGATGCTGCACTTCAGCCCATGGTGCAGCCACTGTGTCCATCTATGGCATAGAAATGCATAATTTAGAGGGTTGATTAAAAATTACCAAAGTACACGTAGTTAATTGTTTTTAAATACTAATACTTAGGATCTCCAAATCTTTTTAAAATGTGATGAGCAGGCAAATGGAGGTGGTAAATTACATGGACTTTGGGACACGGGACACCCCACCCCACCCCCACCTCCCCGGACCCTTCTAACTACAAACAGAACCAATTTAGACTATAATTTAATAAGAACAATATAATACTAGAACTTATACTATCTGAGCTCAACTGTTGTTATGTGCTGTCGAGTCGCTTGTGACTCATAGCGACCCTATGTACAAAAGCCCTAAACCCTGCTCTATCTTGTGCCAACCTCATTGTTTCCAAGACACCTACTCCCACTGCCCTAACCACGAATCAATCCATCTCATCGAGGGTCTTCCTCTTCTGCACTGTCCTTCCACTTTCCCAAACATAATGTCCCTCTCCAAGAACTGGTCCCTCCTTGCAACACACCCAAAGTATGTCAGACAAACTTCAGAATCTTTGCCTCTAAGGAGAAGCCTGGCTTCACTCTCTCCAGGACAAACCTGTTTGTTTTCCTAGCCGTCCATGATATAGTCAATACTCTTCTCCAGCACCACAGCTCAAAGGCATCAATTCTCTTTTTATCATCCCTAGTCACTGTCCAGCTCTCCGATGCATAGCATGCAATTGGCGAAGACTATAGCCCAGATCAGGTGCACCTAAGTCTCCAGACTGATGTTATTGCCTTTCAGTACTCTGGAGAGGTCCCTCACAGCTGACTTTATCAATGCAATTTGTCTCTTGATTTCCTGGATGCTGGTACTAAGAGTGCTGACTAAAACTGTTAACTATCTCAATTTCTTCACCATCCATACTGATGCTACCAATTGGCCCGGTGGTGAAAATCTTTGTTTCCTTGTGTTGAGCTTCAATCCATATTGAAGGTTGCAGTCCTTGACATTCTGCGGCAAGCGCTTCAGGTCGTCCTCAGTTTTAGCAAGCAGGGTTGTATCATCTGTATAACACAAGTTGTTGATGAATCTTCCACTAATCCTGATGCCACATACAGTCCAGCATCCCGGATGATCTGTTCTGCATACAGATTGAAAAGGTATGGAGACAGAATACATCACTGGTAGATGCCCTTTCCAATTTTGAACTATACAGTGTCTCCTTGCTCTGTTCTGACAACTGCCTCTTGGTCCAAGTATATGTTTCACATAAGCACAATCAAATGTTCTGGGACTATAAAGCTTGAGTAATCAGGAAAGGCAGTAGTAATTTTGTTGTTGTTGTTAAGTGTCATTGAATCTCACTACAAAAGTTTACAGAATACTCCTGGGCCTCCACAAGAAAAAGCCTGATAACCCAATTACAAAATGGGCAACAGACATGGAAGGAATTTTCACAGAGGAAAATACTTGACCGGTAAACAGACACATGAAGAAATGCTCCAAATCACTGGAAATAAGAGAGATGCAAATCAAAACCACAATGAGATACCATCTCACTCCAGTAACAATGGCAAAGTTTAACAGGACAGCAAGTAATAAATGTTGGAGAGGATGTCCTGAGATAGGAACTCTTATGCATTGTTGGTGGGATTGTAAAATGGTACAACTATTGTAGAAGGCAGTTCAGTGCTTCCCCAATTACCTTTTAAATACCAGACCCACCCACCAGGTTCTAAACAAGAGGCTTCCAGCCCACAGCTCATTATTAGCTAAATCCAGCAAATCCAATCAGCTCACACTTGGTTTTGAAAGGAAAACAAGACAAAACAAAACCCAAGCAAGCAGACAGTCCACTCTCAACCACATTTCAGAATCCAATCCCTTCACACATGAGCCTCAGTCAAATGAACAAATGAAAGAAAATAGTCCATAAATAGACCTAATCATATCTATGAAACTTTTATGTGGAAGCACGGGTTGCAGAAGATCAAAATTCAATATGTGTTACATTTAAAAATCAAGAAAACAAAAATCTTTACCCCTTAACCTATGGACAACATCATGATAGATGGAAAAAAGACTCCAGTTGTCAAGGATTGCTTTTTTTTTGGATCCACAATCAGCATCCATTGTAGTAGCAGTCAAGAAAGCAAGAGACATGAGAATCAGGGAAAATCTGTTGCCAAGAACCTCTTCCAAGTGCTAAATAGCAACGATGCCACTTTAAAGTGCACCCAGGCCTAGCCACGGTCTCTTCAATTACTTGATATGCATTTGAAAGTTGAAAAATGACTAAGGATGACAAAAGGAGAATTTATGCCTTCGAGTAGAACACGGAATATCCCGTGGACTGTCAAAAGAACAAACAAGTCTGTCTTAAAGAAACCAGGGTGCTCCTTAGAGGCAAGGAGGGTGAAACTTTGTCTCACACACTTTGGACGTTTTGTCAGGAGGGGCTAATTATAGAAATAAGCCATCATGCCAGACAAGGTAGAGAGGTTCAGAGAAAGAGAGGAAGACTCTCAACAGTGACTAAAACAATGGGCTTGAGAATGATAGGGATGGTGAGGATGGTGCAAAGATGGGGCATTGTTTCAATTTTGGTGTTCATGGGATCACATGAGATGAAGTTGATTCAATGGTACCAAACAACAGTAGCAAAATATGTACATTGTTGTTGACTACCATTGAGTCAGAACCCACCTATAGCTGACCCTCTTGTGCGTTTTCAGAGGCAGTTAATCGCACAAGCAGAGAGT
This sequence comes from Elephantulus edwardii, assembly GCF_000299155.1. Taxonomy (NCBI): domain Eukaryota; kingdom Metazoa; phylum Chordata; class Mammalia; order Macroscelidea; family Macroscelididae; genus Elephantulus; species Elephantulus edwardii. The sequence goes on along the minus strand of NW_006399808.1, from coordinate 3,690,368 downwards.
ACCCATCCTTCTCCCACAGAGCAGCTGGTAGCCACAAACTGCATGCCTTCAGGATAGCAGTGCAGCTACTTGCCATCAGGCCACCAGAGCTCCCTAACATCTGTATAGTTAATACATTTTAGATAAATGTACCAAGTCTAATGCAGAAAATGGTATTGAGTTGACTGGCTCTCTGGATATCTGTGTGTGGTGAAATATGAATGTCAACTCTTCTCTAGTACATAATATAAAATAAATCAAAATATAGGAGATAGATAACATATCTTCCAGAAGAAAATATAGCAGGAAAATTTTATGTAACATTGGAGGGGGCGATGATTTATTAGATCACAAAACAGTAATGTCTGAAAATTAATACATTGGTTTTATCAAAGTTCAAAACTTAAATGTCTCAAAAGAGACATTTAAGAAAAGTGCAAAGCATGCCAGAGACTGGGAGAAGATATTCTTTCTATATACATTGGATAGAAATTTTTATCTGGAGAACTAAAAGGCTAAATAATTCAATTAAAAGTGAGTTCTAAAATTAAGAGATATTTCAAGAAAAAAAATTAAGAGATATTTCATAAGAAAAGATATACAAATGACTCCACGTGAAAATCCATTAAAGAAATAATACTAATTAAAACCACAACATAATGTTGCACATGCAGAAACTGCTGGTGTATTTTTTGTTGTGTATATTCTCAACAACAACAAAATAAAATTTTGTAAGAAAATTATGGTGAAATAACACTGCTTCTTATTGTCATGTGCCATCGAGTTGACTGCTACTCATAGAGACCGTATATGGAACCTTGGCCTATCCTGAGCCAACTTTACCATCTCTGCCATACCTGTTCCCATTTCCACAGTCACTGTGTCAACCCATCTCATCCAGGGTCTTCCTCTCCTATGCTGACCTTCTACCCTTCCAAGTATGATGTCCTTCTCCAAGAATTGGTCCCTCCTGCCAACATGCCCAAAGTATGTGAGACAGAATTTCAAAATCCTTGCCTCCAAAGAGCAGCCTGGTTTCAACCTCTCCTGGAGAGACCTGTTTATTCTCTTGGCAGTCCATAGTGTTCAGTACTCTTCTCCAGCACCATAACACTACACATGCTCTAAAATAGTAGCAATTAAAACAACTGACAATGCTATGTACTGATGAGAATATGAAGACACTGGAATTTTCATACAATGTTTCAGGGAAGGAGTGTAAAACAATAAACAAATGAACTTTGGGGAAATAGCCTGGCTATTTCTTATAAAATAAAATATATAGCAAACCTAAGAACTAACTTCTAAGTATTTGCTCATAGGAGTTTAGAGTATAATTGCACACACACATACACACACGTTGGTAATTGGTAGTAATTTTAATCATGCAAAGTAAACTGGAGACAACTCAAATGTACGGCAAAAGATATATTGTGATATGTACTTCACAATGGGAATATTGTGAAACTTACCCAACGTTTTAGCTAACTAATGCTAAAGTGAACTCTGATGACTCCGTGGTGAGGAATTGCACTGCACACAGTTCAAATTCACCATATACTCCACTGGAGAAAGAGGAGAAATATCCTACAAGATTTACTGCATTTGAAACCTGCTGGAGGGTCAGCTATGAGTCAACTCTGACTCAACAGTACACAATTACAATGCTGCTATAATAGAAATAATGCAATCAGAAGACTTTAACAAACAGAAATATGTTTTCTCATAATCTGTTGTTGTTCTTAGATGCCACCAAGGCATAGTTCAGGGGTGCAGAAGTCCTAATGCAGTATATCAACTCCAGGGAGAAGCTCTGTTTCTGTTTGCTCTGCAGGAAGGTACTTGACTCGTAGAGTTTCTGCTCTAAGTGACTTGTGACTTGGCATTCATGTGACTTTTCACTCTTCCCCGTCTGTTCCTCTCCATTATTTATTTCATCACTTTTACACTCGTTTTTCATCAGTTATGTGCATAGTTATGTCCCAAAGACCCAGTCATTACAGAAAAATGAACATTGTGTAAAAATGGAGGATGACCACAACAGATCACAAAATGCAAGATGATGACATTACATCATTGCCAAATGACATCACCACTTAACCTCCAAACTACATCATTTCATAACTCTGAAGATACTAAGAATCATGGCCCACCCAGTCAAGTTGATATAACCTTAATGATCACATTTTAATTTTTGTTTCATATCTCAGCACTCAATACTGTGAAATGTGTGTACTGATGCACAAAATAGTTGAATTGTAAATTTGTTGGTGTTGTCAGATGCTGTTGAGTCAAAATTGACTCTTAGTTGAGCCTCCAGCAGGTTTTCAGAGGCAGAAAAAAATGGGATTTTCTCATCAATGGGCCAATAGGCAACATCAAGATAGATGGAAAGAAGATTGAGATTCTCAATGACTTCATGTTACTTGGATCCATAATCAGCACCCTTGGCAGTAGCAGTAAAGAAATTGAAATATCAGGGACTTCTCCATAGTACTTAGGAGAAATGATGTCAGTTAGACTAAAGTTTGCCTGATTTAGGCTATGATCTTTCCCATCACTATTTATGCATTTGAGAGCTGGACAATGAATTAATAAGGATTATGGAAGAAAAAAAAATCAATGCCTTTGAGCTGTAGTGTTGAAGAAGAGTGCTGGATATCCCATGAACTACTAAAAGAACAAACAGACGTGCCTTGGAGAAAGTACAGCCATAGTGCTGCCTCTGAAACCCACAAGGGTCAGCTATGGGTCAGTTTCAACTTAACAGCACACAACAACACCAACACACAATGACGGCTAAAGGTTAGAGCCTCTAAAGGGCTGTTTGATGAAGAGTAAAGGGATGCCCAAGTGGACACATCCCTGGGGAATCTAAGGAGTATGCTGGAATAAGACATGTCTGTGCCTCACAGAAGAGCAAGAGTGCGAGTTAATGGGAGCCAGAAAGTCTCACTCAAGTGCCACCCAGATCCATGAGATGCATGGAAGTGAGACAGGCTGACAAGGAAGAAATGCACTGAGCTTCCTGGCACCAGTTAAAGTAACCCTGGGTGTCTAGGGATAAGTCAGAGAGAGAAGGGGCTGAGAGGTCTGAGATGCAGGGAGCTGTATTGACCCCACAACCCCAGAAAAACAGGGAGGGTACTATCTAGCCCTGAGGAGAGAGGAGATCTTTAAAGTTGCAAAAATGGCATAAGGAGCAGAGCTTGATGTGGTTGGACGCCTCTCCCTGGGATATGTTTCGCTTCCATGTTCCTTATGCTCTATCTTGTATTTAGAAATCAGAGGAACAAAGACAATCCCCATTAGATAGATTCCTCTTTCAATGAACCTAAGAAAGATGAGGTGGAAGGCAATGCTGACACTAGTACGATTTCAGCAATGAGTGGTGATTACTAAGCAGAAACGACGGTGGAAATTGTAGCCACAGAGGCTCAATTGCAAAAGAGTGGATGAAGGTCAAGGCATGTTAGGTTACAGCATCCCAGTGACCAACTGAAAAACCTTTAAGGGTTTCATTTTGCTGATGCCTCAGAAGAAGCCTGGAGCAAGAGATATATATAGCTTAGTAACTGCAGTGATCCTGAGTGCAAAAAGAGAAGCTGAGGCGATACCTGCTTGAAGAACCTGACCAGATCAGATGGCCGACTTCAGCAGACAGGAGCAATTGATGCCTAAATCTTTGCCTGAGAAGAGTTTTTATTGGACTAATGTGGCCTGGTAAATAGTGCAAGGAAACAGAAGTAGCTCTCCAAATGTCAAACATGTATAAGAATCTATATGAAAAAGCCAGAGGTATCCTGTGTATGATACTAGACCATACACAGAGAAGGGTCTGCTTGCATGGCAAACTACGTATGGCCTGCTGGGTTTGCAGAAGATCCTGCAAGTATGGCAGAGAGAGCTGCTGGCTCTGCAGACAGGCCTTCTAGTGGCAAAGAGCAGCTGAGAGAGCTGTCCTAGTGGGAAGACGCTCTGCATTCAAGAAAGGAGCATGCTCTCCACTTGGGGGGGGGGGTACCTTTCTTCAGAAACACACAATCCTGCTATGCACATCCAAAAACTTCTCCACCAGGGTAAAAAAGGAAGCCACAGATTAGGAAAAAGTATTTGGTAATGACATATCAGATAAGGGACTTATATCCAGAATTTATAAAATACATGAGCACCACAACAAGATAAAATAACTCAATAGAAAAATTGGCATGGGATATGAACAGATACTTCACCAAAGAAGACATTCAGATGGCTAACAAGCACTTGAAGAAATGTTCAAAATCCCTAGCTCTAAGAGAGATGCAAATTAAAACAACTATGAGATATCATCTCACCCCAGTCAAAATAGCAAAATTTAACAGAAGAGCAAGCAACAAATGCTGGTGA
>NW_006399808.1:3677390-3682243 GCF_000299155.1 Elephantulus edwardii | reverse complement strand
AGAAAATAGAAAAAGATGGGATTCTCCCAGACTCATTCTATGAAGCAAACATATCCTTGATACCAAAACCAGGTAAAGATACCACTAAAATAGAATACTATAGGCCAATATCTCTCATGAACATAGATGCAAAAATCCTGAATAAAATACTGGCCAACAGAATCCAACGATACATTTAAAAAAAAAATAATCCTGAAAGTTTTTACTCCATTGTTGGTCCTTCCCCTGTTGGAACTGTTGGACCGGTTTTAGTTACAAGGTGTAGAAGCACTAAGTGCTTCCCCAGTCTCCTGAATTCCAGTCATTCTCCCGCATCTCCCTATTGTGTACTAACAACGTCATTCCCTTTTAACAACAAGGGCAAGCAGCCCACCCCACCCAGTACAGCCTCGCCTTCCTGGCTTCTCGATCCACTAACAGAAAAGCTCCTTAGTGGCCAGGAGGCAGTCAAACCTCCACTTTAACGAAACCATAGCTGTGTTGTATTCCCAAGCTTGGGAATTAAGATGCCTTCACCAGAAGAGTCCTAAATGACAGGGAGGAGGAGAAAACGTTTTAATAGGTGCCAATTAGGGATCATATAAAGAGGAGTCACTTTCATTTCCGCTCCTTAATTCAGATGCTTAAAGCCTGGCTGTGGGGGGAAAGACCAGTATCTATTGACTGCTCATTTTAAAAATAGACAAGTTTGTAGGCCATTGTTCTAGGCTCACAATGTGTTGCTGGCAAACTGGCTTCATAACAGAGATTTCAAAGTTTATGCCAATGTTCTACCAAGCCGGTTACTTCAAGGTGTTAGAAAAGGGACTAAAACCAATGATTTGAACAAGCATAAGCCTGTGGTACTTCATATTCTAGAAAAGTTGTTCCTTCTCCTGAAGCAACACAAGACAGAATTCGATTAGGATGAATAAGACATTCTCTAAGCGCCTGGGCAATAGCTTTAACAGAAGTACTGCAGGCAGGAAATGCAAATATATATCCAGAGTAAGTGCCCATGGCTTTAGTTGAAGGTGGCTGGCTGATCCCCCAAGGGAATGGCGCCATATTGGGTGTTGGATCTCTCTGCTATTGGAGAGACCATTGCTCTCTCTGCTATTGGAGCCATATTTATGCTTCTCTCTGAAAGTTTGCTATTCAGCAGTGGCTGTAGTCAAATAGGCTTTTGCAAGTAGAACGACCAGGTTCCAGAATCTACACATAACCTCCATCCCTGTTTGTCTTGGCTGAGGAGAAAAGAGCCTTCCATCTAATTAGTCAGCTAATTAAAAAGCCTTCTTTGTTGAAATGACTCTTTGGTGAGCATTCACATGGGATCTTCATATTCTGTGCCCGTTCAGAGAGATTTGTGCATGTGACTCTCCAGAACTGCTTATGATCCATGTTTCCACGGCATCCTGACCAGTCAACCAAGCCTTGAGTCACCACTGCCCGCAAATCAATGGAGATCCAAAACAGCCATCTCTCCTTCCAGGAAAAGTGAACACCAGCTTCCAGTTGCACTGCTTGAAGTTCTGCCCTCCTGGAGAATTTTCTCCACTAGTGTCCTTGAGGGTCACCCCAGAGTGGGCCATTTGGATTTCAGTACAAGCAAACCAACTATAAAAAAAAATAATCATGAGAGTTTGATATTTCATTTGAAAGCAACATTGTTAATTTTTGGATGTCATAATAAAGTAGGGTTCTGTGGTTGTGGTGGTTTGTTGTGTTTTTTTTTAAGTCCTTGTCCTATTAGAAATATACAACTGACCTTTGAACACCACAATTTCGAGGTGCATGGCTCTACCTGTGTGTGGATCGCCACCCCTTTCCCCATTATTAGTGCAGTGATAAGAACTCTGGTGAAGGTGTGCATATAGCACGGAGCACCACTAACATAAAACTTGGTATTGGAAACCACCAACTGCTCTGAGATAGAAAAATAGACACACTCCTATTAAGATTTTTAGCTTTAGAAAGCCAATGGAATGTCACCATGAGTAGGAATCAAGGACAGAGGTGGGTTTGGGTTACTGAGGTAAGTTCGTTTTCCTAGTAGCCATTTAAAGTGTCATGTGATGTTAATGATCTTGTGTGCAGCTCATCTCTCTAGTAAATTGCATGCAAAAGCGCTTATGCACATTTCCACCATGAGGTTTAGAGGTAAGCTATATTCTGAAGCTTTGTGGCTGTGACAACTGAAATATGGGTGCAGCATGACTCAACAGCATGTAACAACACCACTCCACTCTCACTAGTTCTAGTTTTGGACTCAAAGGGAGCTCTGGTAGTGCAGCCTGGAGGCAGTTATGCTGCTAACCCAAAGAGTGACATTCTGGCCATTTGAATCCACCAACAGCAACTCAGGAGAAAGATAGGCAATCCTCCCATTGAAATCTTGTAACTTACAGACTCAAAACATCTGCTGGAGGTTCAGGTGTGAGTTGGTTCCTACTCAAGGGCAATGAGTCTTGATATGATTTCAGCAGTTCTGCTTCTAAGTTGTTGTTGCTGCTAGGTGCCATTGAGCCCAGTCACACAGCAGACCTGAACCTTGCCCTATCCTACGTCGTCCTTATGATCTCTGAAATGCTTGAGCCCATTGTTACAGTCACTGTGTCAATCTATCTTGTTGGGGATTTTTCTCTGACCCTCTACCTTTCCCTGTACAATGTCCTTTTCCAAGGATCCATCCCTCCTGACAACATGTCCAAAGTATGTGAAACCAAGTGTCGTCATCCTTGCCTTTAAGGAGCTTCCTGCAAGACAGACTTATTTGTTCTTTTGACAATTGCACTTCCTTCATGACAAACTTATTTGTTTTTTGGGAAGTCCATGGATTTTTCAGTACTCCAACATCACACCTCAAAGACACTCTTAGGTATACACCCAAATGACTCAAGAGACTTTCAGCACTGTTTACAACTGCCAAAAAGTATAAACCATCTAAATACTCATCAACAGAACGACAAAAGAAAAACAGCCTTGTGGTAAAAATACAAGAGAGTACTATTCAGTCACTAGGAGAAATAAAATCTCATTACAAGCAGCAGTATGAATGAAGATTGAAGAAAATAGGGTAAATCACAAAAGAACAAATAATGTGTGATCTAACATGTAAAAATTTAAGGTAAATTTATATAGATCAAAGTTTGTTAATGGTCACCAGAGAGGCAGGGCAGAGAGTGAAAATTTGCACTGATTAAGGTTTCATAGCTAATTATTATAATTTCTGTTAATAAACAGTATACATGTAAAGAGCTGAATTGGCAAAAAAAAATTGTGTGATATATTTACAGCCCTCACCAGAAAGGAAATGTGGGGGGTGAGGAAGCAGCTGCTGAGGCTGCTTATGTGCAACCAAAACCTCCTTATTTGAGGGTTTAGAGCCGTGGTTTCAGGAGACATCCCCGTTAATTTCTCTAATAACAATAACAACAATAATAATGCTTCTTTTCATCCTGAGTGTCCCTGAAGTCTTAAAAAATGTCAAATGTTCAGCTTTTGAAGAAATGTCAAACTGCCTTCCAGAGTATTTGTACCATTTTACAATCCCACCAAAAATATAGAATCCCTACACCTTCACATCCTTTCCAACATTTATTACTTGCTGCCTTGCTAAACTTTGCCACTGGTACTGGAGTAAGATGGTATCTCATTGTGGTTTTAATCTGCATGTCTCTTATTGCCGACTAAAACAAGCCTGGAAGCAGGAGCGGCATCCACTTCTGAAATGGCTTGCCTCCAGAAACTCTATGTACGAACAGTGCTCAGGCCTTTCGTTCACAGGGTCGCAATGAGTCGTCTATGACTCAACGGCACCGAACAATAACGACGACATAGAGCTATGTTGGCCTAGTGGACAGAAAGTTATGCAACCAAGCCAAAGGTGGGTGATTTTAATCTGCGGCCCTCAGGCCGGGATCAAATTGTTTTCCTGTCAAACATTCTTCTAGGTGGTATAGCACTGGTCTATGCATTGCTGTACAGAAGTAACTTGTAGTTGCTGTGATGCTGAACACTGGCACACTAATATGCCAAACATGGTAATGTTTACCCATGGCAGTGTTTGCTGGAGCTTCCCAACTAAAACAAGCCTGAAAGCAGGAGCAGCATCCACTTCCGAAGTGGCTTGCTTCTGGAAACTCTATGTACGAATAGTGTTCAGGCCTTCGTTCATAGGGTTGCTATGAGTCGTCTATGACTCGACAACACCTAACAATAACAATAACAACTTATTGCCAGTGATTTTGAGTATTTCTTCATGTGTCTGTTGAACACAGAAATTCTATATGACCCAGCTATTCTGCTGCTTGGCATATACCCTAAGAAAATGAGAAATGAGGCACAAACAGAAACTTGTACACCAGTGTTCATAGCAGCATTATTCATCATAGCAAGAACTTGGAAACAGCCCAGATGTCCAACGACAATGGAATGGCATGAGAAATTATGGTACATTGACACGATGGAATACTACACAGCTCTGCAGGAACAATGATTTTGTAAATTACTACCTAACTTGGGAGGGACAGCAGAGCATTATTATGCTAAGGGAACTAACTCAGTTTCATAAAGACAATTATTGTATAAGACCATGACTGTGTACATGTACAAGGATCCAAGGCAGGGAGGGGAGCAGAAAGGTGAAGATATTGAGGAGCTTAATCATAAGAGTAACACAATTTGATGGGAGGAGGAAGGGGTGGGTAAAGGAAAGGAGAAAGATCTGGTATGGAAAACAATGTAAATACCTACAACCAGGAGAAGATTACGTAGATGAATGGGATCTTCTAAGACTCAAATCCCTATGCACATCCAAAAACTTCTCCAACAGAGTAAAAAGGGAGGCCACTGACTGGGAAAAAGTATTC
>NW_006399808.1:3676693-3677290 GCF_000299155.1 Elephantulus edwardii | reverse complement strand
TGGAATACTATGTTGCATTGAAAAACAAGGAACTCTTGCAATATTATTCAAAATGGGTGACTCTGGAGGACATTATGCTGAGTGAAGTATCTCAGTCACAAAAGGACAATTACTGCATGGTGCCACCATTGTAAAACAGGACTGACATCAGGATAGGAGGGAGACTGAGAAAGATGGGTTCAATAATGTATACTGCATTGAAACAGATGAGGGCGAAAACTGTTTAGAAGGGATATGTGATTGGGTATTTTTGTCATGACAGGAGTCCAGAGCGAAGGCTGCATAGTGAAGTGGACATGTGGGGAGGGGTTGTAAAACAATGGAAGAATTTTTCTTTTACCTTTCCAAGAGGGTGGTAGTGTACTAGGGGGGACGGTTGGGAGGGGAGAAAAGTGCAACAATGAATGAATGGAAATCCAAAGTCTCTGTAAATTTTCATTGAAATTAATAATAAATTAAAAAAAAACACAATCCTGAAAGTTGTTTTTTTAAAGAAAAAAAATCATTAGTATACAATTCCCACGTCCCTTCCCCCCACCCCCCACCCCGAGTACACTTCTCTCTGCAACCTTAATTCTGGATTCCTGTGCTAACCAT
>NW_006399808.1:3645238-3675802 GCF_000299155.1 Elephantulus edwardii | reverse complement strand
GAAGACTCTTTAGAACAGAATTTTAAAGTCTCATAAGTTTTAGCTTTGGTGATGGAGTGGTAATATGACGCTGCAATCCCAAAGGCATGCACTTCAAATCCACCAGTTGCTCTGTGGGAAAAGGATGGGCAATCTTCTCTTGTGCAATCCACTATCTCTGAAAACCCACTGGAGGGTCAGATATTAGTGTCAACAACGATGACAATGACTTTGGACTTTCTAGAGCCATGGAGGGTGGATGAATCCTTGAAACTACTGTCTCTTTAAACCTTAAGCCAAAAATAAAAACCTGAAGTCTCCTTAAAAATTGAACAATAGAGGCAGGAAGGAAGCATGACAGCATGGCAGGAGGAGCATAATGGAGCAGCCTGCACTGCTTCCACAGCTATTTGGGGGGGAAACTGCTGTCTAGCTTGAATACATGGTACCTCTTGACTCAGGCAACAGGGAGGTCCTGGGCACCTCAACGGAGGTGAGAAGCCACTTCCAGAAGGGAACAACAGGCTTACTCCTTGGTCATTCAGGTACTTTGGGAGGTAAAAACTGCTGTCTGGCTTGACCACATGGAACCCCTTAATTCAAGCAACAGGGAGGTCCTGTGCACCTCGATGGAGGTGAGAAACCACTTCCAGAAAGGAACAACAGGCTTCCTCCTTGGTAATTCAGGTACTTTAGGGAAAAAACTGATCTCAGACGCTAAGCCTTGCAGGCTCAGGCCAAGATGGGAGCACAAATATATAGGTGCTTCACAAAACATTGCTGTACCCTGGATAATTTTATAGTTATAACAGCCTAATATCTACTAAGAAAAGACTCCCATAATGTCAAGAAAGCAGCAATCTACATCAACCATTATGAAAAAACAAAATAACCCTTCTCCTAAAAAAGCAGACCCAATGAATACCCCAGTTAGAGAGAAACAGGAGTAATATGTTGATGTAGAGTTACTAGATCAACTACAGAAAAAGCTCCAACTGAGGGAAGAAATAATGGAAATCAGTAAGAGAGCAAATGTTTCAGAGACAAAAATCCAGAAGAAATATATACATGAGGAGAAACAGATATATGAGGAGAAACAGATATGGATGAAAATACAAAAGATGAAAGGAAAAATTTACAGAATAGACAAACAGGTAGACGAAATTTAAAAAGTATCACAAGACAGAGAGGGTACAACCAACACAGTACTGGAAATAAAAAAAAAAAAAACAACATGAAAATGCAATCCAGAATATTAAAACCAAAATGGCAGAAGTGTCCAACACACTGGTAGGACAAAAAAGTATAATTTAAGGGATGGAACAGAGAGTCCATGAGCTGGAATACAAGAGTCTCACTAGAAATCTACTCGAAGAAAAATCAGAGATGAGATGTAAAGAAAATGAAGAAAACATTAGAATTATCCAGAACATGTGAGGGTCAGTGAAATCACTGAAAAGATTGTGGAGGAACTACTAGAAGAAAATTTCCCAGGTATTTCGAAGAATGGGGAAATCCACATCCAAGAAGCACAGAGAACACCAAATAGACTAGACCCAAAAAGAAAAAAACACCAAGACATGTTGTTGTTATGTGCCATCAGTCGTTTGCAACTCATAGCGACCCTATGTACACTCTGCTCTGTCCTTGCCAATCACACTGTCTCTGACACTCCCATCCCAATTATCCCAGTCACTGGATCAATCCACCTCATAGAGGGCCTTCCCCTCCTGCGCTGTCCTTCTACCCTCCCAAGCATGATGTCCTTCTCCAAGGACTGGTCTATCCTTACAACATGTCCAAAGTATGTTAGACAGAGCCTCAGAATCCTTGCCTCCAAGGAGCCACCCGGTTTAACCCTTTTCAGGATGAATCTGTCTGTTTTCCTAGCAGTCCATGGTACTCTCAATACTATTCTCCAGCACCACAGCTCAAAGGCATCAATTCTCCTTCTATCCTTTTGGTCATTGTCCAACTCTCTGATGCATAACAAGTGACTGCGAAGACCATAGCCTATATCAGACACACCTTAGTCTCCAGAGAGACACCATTGCTTTTCAGTACTTTGGAGAGGTCCCTTACAGCAGACTTTTCCATGGCAATACACCTTTTAATTTCCTGGATACTGGTGCCAAGAGTGTTGACTGTGGAGCCAAGCAAACTAAAGCTGTGTACAATCTCAATCTCGTCACCATCCATCCTGATGCTGCCAATTGGCCCAGTGGTGAGAATCTTTGTCTTCTTGACATTGAGCCTCAATCCATATTGGAGGCTGCAGTCCTTGACCCTCTGCAGCAAGCACTCAGGTCATCCTCAGTTTCAGCAAGCAGGGTTGTGTCATCTGCTAACGCAGATTGATAGATCTTCCACCAATCTTGACCCCACATTTCTCCTCATAGAGCCTAGCCTCCCAGATAATCTTTTCTGCATACAGGTTGAAAATGTATGGATATAGGAGGCATCCCTGGCGTACGCCCTTCCCAATTTTGAACCATGCATTGTTCCCTTGCTCTGTTCTGACAACTGCCTCCTGGTCCAAGTATAGGTTTCGCATTAGAACGATCAAGTGTTCTGGGATTGCTATTCTTCTCAGAGTCAGCCACATATCATAGTCAAATTCTCTAAATTAAAAGATAAGGATAGAATTCTAAAAGTAGCATGAGAAAAGCAAAGTTACCTACAAAAGGGAAACAATTAGATTAATTTCTGATTTCTCAGTAGAAACCATGTGAGCTAGAAGAAAATGGGATGTCATATACAGAGAGTTGAAAGATAACAATTGCAGGCCAAGGATCCTATATCTAGCAAAGCTCTCTATCAAATTTGAAGGGGAACGTAGATTCTTTGCAGAAAAGGAAGACCTTAAGGAGTTTGTAAAGACAAGACCAAAACTATAAGAAATTTTAAGTGAAGTCCTACATACAAAGACACCAAAGGAAAGTGAATGGACCAAAGTAACCAGAAACAACAGAAAAATAAACACAACAAATGGCAAAAGTAAAACGTGGTCTGGCAATAATCACACTTAATGTGAATGGACTAAATGCATCAATTAAGAGAAAAAGTGTAGCAGAATGGATAAAAAAACAAAGCCTATCAATAACAAGAGACACATCTAAAAAAGGAAGAGAGAGACTCAAAAATCAAAGGCTGGAAAAAATATACCAAGCAAATGGCAACCTGAAAAAAGTAGGAGTGGCAATACTAATCTCTCGTAAAATAGATTACAGAATGAAAACCACCAATGAAGATAAGGAAGGGCATTACATACTGATTAAAGGCTCAATAGATCAAGAAGACATAACCTTGGTCAACATTTATGCACCAAATGATAGACCTGCAAAATACATAAAACAACAGAGAGAAACAGACAGCACCACAATAGTGGTAGGAGATTTCAACTCACAACTATTACCAAAGGATAGGTCAATTCAAAATAAACTCCACAAAGATGCAGAAGATCTAAATTATGCAATCAGCCAACTCGAACTTGTGGATATATTCAGAGTACTGCAACCAACTAAAACTCAATTCACATTCATCTCAATTGTACATGATATATTCACCAGATTGATCATATATTATGTCACAAAGCAAGCCTCAACAAATTAAAAAACATTGAAATAATACAAAGTATTTTCTCAGACCACAATGCTATAAAACTAGAAATTACCACAGAAATGTAAAGCTTACAAAACCACTCATGTGGAAACTAAATAACTCTCTGCTAGAACATTATTGGGTTATAAAAGAAGTAAAGAATGAAATAAAAAAGTTCCTTGAAACAAATGATAATGAAAATACAACTTACCAAAACCCCTGGGACACAGCTAAGGCAGTCCTCTGGGGGCAGTTCACAGCAATAGGCACACACATAAAAAAGGAAGAAAGAAGGATCAATGATCTAACTCAACACCTTCAGCAAATAGAAAAAGATCAACAATCTAATCCTAAAACCTCTAGAAGAAAATAAATCATAAGGTCAAATGAGATAGAAAATAGAAAAATAGTTGAAACCAGCAATAAGACCAGGAGCTGGGTTTTCAAAAGGGTCAATAAAATTAACAAACCACTGGCAAATTAAACAAAAGGGGGGGGGGGAGAAAAGACACAGATAACTTCATTAAGAAATGACAGAGGTGACATCACAACAGAACCAGAGGAAATTAAATCAGTAATAGCAGAATACTACAAAGAGCTACACTCTGTTAAATTAAAAAAACCTAGAGGAAATGGACAAATTCCTTGCAATGCATCCCCTTCCCAGATTGACAAGGACAGATAGAGAATACTTGAACAAACCCATCACGAGAGATGAAATTGAAGAAGTCATAAAAAGACTTCTCCATAAGAAAAGTCCTGGACCAGATGGTTTCACAGCTGAATTCTACCAAACATTCAGAGAGGATTTAGCACCTATTCTACTTAAATTGTTTTAAAAAATTGAAAAAGAAGGAACACTTCCAGAGTCATTCTATAAGGCAAGCATAACCCTAATACCAAATCAGGCAAAGATATTACCAAGAAAGAAAACTACAGACCAGCATCTCTCATGAATATAGATGCAAAAATCCTTAACAAAATAATAGCCAATAGAATCCAATAGCACATTTTTTTTAAAAATCCACCATGACCAAGTGAGAGTCATAACAGGTATGCAAGGGTGGTTCAACATAAGAAAAACAATCAGCATAATTCACTATATTAACAAAGTAAATAATAAGAACCATATGATCTTAGTAATTGATGCAGAAAAGGAAAAGGCATTTGACAAAATCCAACACTCCTTCCTGATAAAGACAGTCAGCAAAATTAGAATAGAAGGGAATTTCCTCAACATAATGAAAAGTATATATGCAAAACCATGAGCCGACATCATTCTCAATGGAGAAAGACTAAAAATATTTTCCTAGCAAACAATGACCAGACAAAAATGTCCACTATTACCACTTCTATTCAGTATTGTATTGGAAGTACTTGCTAGGGTAATATGACAAGAGAAGGAAATAAAACGCATCCCAATCAAGCAGAGGTGGTTAAACTGTTACTATCTGCAGATGATATGATTGTGTACAAAGAAAACACCAAAGACTCAACAACAACAATAACAAAAACTGTTCGAGTTAATAGGCCAGCTTAGTAGAGTGGCAAGACATAAGATCAATATCCAAAAATCAGTAGGATTCCTCTACAGTAAGTAACAAAGAGAACTCAGAGAAGGAAATAAAGAAAGCAATACCATTTACATTAACCAAATGCAAATTGAAATACTTGGGAGTGAACCTAACTAGGGATACAAAAGACCTATACAAAGAAAACTACAAAGCATTTCTGCAAAACAAAATAAGAGACCTAAAGAAATGAAAAAACATGCCCTGTTCATGGATAGGAAGACACAATATTGTGAAAATTACAACCCTACCAAAAACAATCTACATCCAGATACCAAATTCATTTTTCCAGGAGATTGAAAGGGAAATTATCAGATTTACTTGGAAAGATAAGATACTCCAAATAAGCAAAACACTTCTGAGAAACAAAAATGAGGTTGGAGGCATAGCACTCCCTGACCTCAAAACCTACTACACAGCAATAGTAACGAAAACAGTATGTTACTGGTAAAATGACAGGCACATAGACCAAAGGAACAGAACTGAGAACCCAGAAATAGACCCAGCTATCTATGGTCAACTGACACTCGACAAGGAAATAAAGGTTATCAAATGGGGAAATGAGAACCTCTTCAACAAATGGTGCTGGTAAAACTGGACTTTCACCTGTAGAAAGCTGACACAGGATCCACATCTTATATCATACACAAAAGTCAACTCAAGGTGGATCAGAGACCTAGGAGTAAAGCCCAAAACCATAAAGTTCATAAGAAACAAACTGGGATCAAGCTTAAAAGCACTAGTCCAAGGTATAAAGAGATTGTCCAATACAACCAGAAATGAACAATCTAAAGAGGATAAAATTGATGCATGGGACCTTCTAAAGACTAAATCCCTGGGCACATCAAAAACTTTTGCCAACAAGGTGAAAAGGAAACCTACAGAACAAACATACTCTCCAGGCCTCCACAAGAAAAAAACCCTGACAACCCAATTACAAAATGGGCAAAAGAGAAGAATTTTCACAGAGGATGATATTCGAATGGCAAACAGACACGTGAAGAAATACTCCAAATCACTGACAATAAGTGAGATGCAACTCAAAACCACAATGGCAAATTTTAACAGGGCAGCAAGTAATAAATGTTGGAGAAGATGTCGCGAGAAAGGAACTCTTAGACATTCTTAGTGGGGTTGTAAAATGGTGCAACCATTCTGGAAAGCAGTTTGGGACTTCCTCTAAAAGCTGAACATAGAAATTACATATGACCCAGCTATTCCACTACTTGGACTATACCCTGAGAATATGAGAACTGAGGCACAAACTGAGATTTGTACCCTAATGTTCATAGCATCATTATTCATCATCACAAGAACATGGAAACAGCCCAAATGTCCAACCACAAAAGAATGGATTGAGAAATTATGATCCATTCACACAGTGGAATACTATACAGCATGCAGGAGCAATAACTTTGTAAATTATTACCTAACTTGGGAGGAACTGGAGAGTATTATGCTGAGTGAACTAACTCAGTCCCACAAGAATAAGTATTGTATAAAACCATTATTGTAGAATAAGTATAAGGATCCAAGAGGAGTGGGAGAGGCTGGAAGCAGAGGGATGAGGATGTACATGGGGAGAGGGGTTGTAGGGAAATTAAAAGAATTTGTTCAAATTTGTATTTGAATTTTATAAATAAACTAATAGAAAATTCAAACAAATTGAACAATAATGTTTCTTGTTTTTCTTCTTTTAAAAAAGTTCTAAATTCAAATACTGTATAAAGCCATTATTGTAGAGTTAATATGAAGTTCCAGGGTGGGGGTGAGCGTAGAAGCTGAGGGGTGAATGGGCGGGGGAGGTGTTATTCATAGGGTTGCATAATTCAATGGATGGGGGTGAAGGAAATGGGCAGGATCTTGTGTGGAAAAACAATGCATTCTAACTTTGTAAATAAGTCAGTATTTTTTTTTTTTAAAAAAGGTCCAAGTTAACAACAAGAATTTGAAAGATTAGGAAGAATTTTTAGGAAGCAGTAAGCATTAATAAAAGAGGAACAGAGAATGGAGAATAAGAATGGCTGCACCATTAATGTGGTTAATGTCCGTACAAGTACATGCGGTAATTGAATCTGTCTGTGCTCTGCTCTGTGTATTCTTAACATCAACAAAATAAATACGATTTAGGGAGAAAAGAATAAATATAACTGTTGAGCTGGATAATGGGTACAAAAAACCTTGTTAAACTGTCCTATTTTTGTATGTGTTTAAAACTTTTGGAATATCTACAAAAGTAAACCACTAAAATATATATAAAAGTTTCCTTTAGAGACATACCTAACAATGTAACCCACATGTCAACTGGCCTTGATAGTCTGTTGCCTCAGATGGGTCACATATTTATTTAGATCCCCTCTGTGGTACTATTAGCTCCAAACACCCTTTTACAGCCAAGAAGGAGCATATTCTGTATTCTCAGCCTTCTCCAGAACTGTTGTTTTATCCAAGATGATCACAAGAGGGTCTAGATATTAGAGCAGAAAGTACCCACCTCTGGCATCTCCCATCCTCTGCCTCCTCCATCCTCACTCCTGCTTGTCTGCATTGATTGTCTCAGAAAAAAAGATATTAAGAGATAGGAACTCAAATGCTCAGGAAGGCAGTTTGGCATTTTCTCAAAAAGCTGAACATAGAAGTTCCATACAACCCATCTATTCTACTGCTTGGAATATATATACCCTGAGAAAATTAGAACTGAGACACGGATGAAGATTTGTTTATCAGTGTTCATAGCAGCACTATGCATCATTGCAAGAACATGGAAACAGCCCAAATGTCCAACAACAATCTGATGGATTGAGAAATTTGTGGTACATTCCCACAATGGAATACTACACAGAATGCAGGAGCAATGATTTTGTAAATCACTGTCTAACTTGGTAGGGGCTGAAGAGTACTATGCTAAGTGAATTTAGTCCCATAAGGACAAATATAGTATAAAACCATTACTGTAGAAATAGTAAAATGGGTATGAATATCCAAGGGGGGGAGGGTAGGAACAGAGGGGTGAGGATGGACAAGAGGGTAATCATAGGGTCACACAATTTGATGGGTAGAGGGAGAGATGGGTAAAGGAAATGGGGAAAATCGGGCAGGGATCTAGAAAGACAGGGAAATGGGAGGCATGTTTTGGTGTTAATTTTGTAAACTATGAATGGGAATGATTGTATGAAACATGAAATACAATGTTAATGAAAATATGTTAAGCCACAATTTATACAAACTTTGAAAGCAAACCAGTATAAATTAAAATTTCTTAAAAAAATAAACACCTCTCAGAGACACATAACTTTCATTCTAAATTTAAAGAGATTGGATCGCAGCCTTCAGTATGGATTGCATCTCAGTGTCAAGAAAACAAAGATTCTTACCACCAAACCAATAGGCAGAATCATGATGGATGGAGAGGAGATTGAAACTGTCAACAACTTCATCTTGCTTGGATCTACAATTAACACCCTTGGTACCAGCAGTCAGGAAGTAAGGAGATGCATTGCACCGGGAAAACCTGCAGTTAGGGACCTATCCACATTATTGAGGAATAGTGTTGTCAGTTTGAGGACTAAGGTGCTTCTGATTCAGTCCATAGACTTTCTGATTACTTGCTTCGAGAGCTGGATAATGAATAAGGATGACAGAAAAGGAATTAATGCCTTTGAGCCATGGTGTTGAAGAAAAGCACTGAACATCCCATGCACAGCCAAGAGAACAAGTCTTGGAGAGGGTGCTACACGAGTGCTCTTTGGAGGCAAGAATGATGACGCTTTGCCTTGCATACTTTGGGCATATTGCTGGGGAGTGCTATTTCTTGGATAAGGGCATGATGCTGGAAAGGGTGGAAGATTGGTGAAGGAGAGGAAAAGCCTCAACCAGCTAGACTGACACCGTTACTGCTGCATTGGGCTCTTATGTGTCAGGAAGTGTGAGGATGGCACAGGATAGAACAGGGTTCAGAGTTTTTGTTCATGAGTCATACTTGATTGCACTAAACAATAACAAAAACAACAGCAACAGGGAGCTCTCTGGTGGCCTAGTGATAAGGAGCTGCATTACAATCCCAAAGGTATGTGGTCCCAATCCACCAGCTGCTCCACTGGAGAAGGATGGAAAGCCTCTCCTCGTACAATTAATTAGCTTCTGAAAACCTGTTGGGATTCGGCTATGAGCTGATTCTGACTCTACAACAACAAAACAATACTAAATGCAGTTAGTGATCTTGATATGGATTCTAGGGCAGGGGGAAATACTGTAAATTCATCACTGAGACAGTCACTGAATTTTTAATATAGACTGTGGATTAGGTAGTGGTGGTGGTGGTGTGTGTTGTGTGTTGTAGAGCTGGAACCGATTGCTGATCCTCCAGCGGGTTTCCAGGTGCAGTGAAATTACACAGGAGGATGTTACACATTTTTCTTCCATGGAGCAGCTGGTGGACAGAACTGAGTGTCTTTGGGATTGTGGCACAGCTTCTTACTTAAGCCACCAGAGTTCCCAGATGATAGCAGGCAGATGTTAAATTTTCAGTTTTTTATCGTTACATGAAGTTTTCTGTGTTGTGTGTACCAAACTGTGTGACAAATAAATCATTTACATGTTCCTGTTAAAAAAAAAGATGTAATGACACAAGATGCCTCATATTCCAAACAGAATGTTGGGAATGGTGCAATCAGATAAAACACCATAGGAAGATAAAAAGGTGAAATCATTTTGATGTAAAATGACTTATCTAATAAATAGCAGTGACTTAGCAAGACAGAAGTGTTAGAATAAAAAAAAATGGCACAAGTGGCAGCATAGTAAGCCGTGAAAAACGTGTTCTGACATCACTTGTCAGATGCTACATTGTTTATGTCATCCAATCAGAAGCGACTCCCAGCTGACCCTCCAGCAGGTTTCCTGAGGCTGTAAATAGTATGAGAGGAGATTGCCTATCTGTCTCCCAAGGAGTAGCCTATGAATCAGCATCACAGCTCCCTACATTGATGTGAAGAGATGACACACACAAATTCAGCCATGATTGATAATGTGTGTGACTGGCACATTACAAGCTTAGGCAAGTGTAATATAAAAACAATGAGCTGAACTGGGCTAAACTGAGCATTTTGAGGGGGACAGCCATGAAGCCCACCTGCAGCTTCCTTTATTCCCCACTGCTCAGAAGACCTGTGATCTCCAGCTGTGAACACTGCTCTAGTTTATTGCCTGATCCTGACAAAGCAGAATAGCTCCCTCTCTCAGAACTCCCTAGACTTCCATTATCTCCTTCCCTGATAAATTTCCAGTCGAGTCACTATGTCTTTAAATGACTTGGCCCAGGCTCTGTGCCAGATCATAAGACATTCAATTGCACCCTATTCTTCACCTTGTTTTTGAGTTAATTGTAAATAAATCTCCAGCACAAGAAGTTCTGCCAGATGATATGTCTGTGCTTAGATAAGACATACTGAAGTCTTCAGGAGTATAAAAATAAAGTATACACATGGAAATTTTTCTCAACTCATTCTGCATTTCCTTTCCAACAGGCATCAAATGTTCTTGGATACGTCCTCCCAGAGTGATTTCATGTTTTCACAAGCCAGAACATGTCCTAACTCTCCTTTATACCAAAAATGGGCATATTCGCTATACTTTGTTTTGCGCCGGCTGTTTTTTCAATATGTCTTGGAAATCATTCCCTATTAGGACATAGTCTCTCCCCTCATTTTATTTTACAACTGCATAATATTACAATGTGAAATGTACCATAATTTATCTAACTAGTCCACATTTTATAGACTTTGGGCTTGATTATAATATTTTTCCATGTTTCATTAAGTTGTGGAAGAGCATCTTCAAGACACCCAGGAAGATTTTTAAACACAAGTAAAATAAAAGTATGGCATTAACATGCCGTAAGTACTTTTTTCAGGGATTATATTTCAAGTGGCTAATAATGGGTGCAACTATTTAGGCTATTAATCAGGAAGAGAGACTTGCAAATGGTTGGTGGGTATGACAAGACAAAACATTGCGTTGTACAGGTAAACACTGATGGCTCCCTGCCACAGCTACCAAGTCTATTTGTGAAGCGTTCTGAAACAATGATATTTTCTCCCCAGAACTGTGTCAGATACTGAATGCAATCCTAGACAACTGAGAGTTGTAGTAGAATTGACTAGGATTGCTGCCACTGTGTAATTAGTGAAAATATTGACTGGGGTGGCAGGGGAACAGGATTTTGGACTTAACAAAATACTAGAGGGGGGGGAAACGTACTTTCCTAGAATTTGAACAACAAACTTCACCTTTGGCAAATATGCCCATAATAGAGGAGGAGGGGAAGTGGATCCTGTCCTAGGTGGATCCTTGCCTGTATGTAAGGACCACTGAGTATATGTACTTGTTGATTGCAACAATTTGTTTTGGATAATAATATAAACTCAGTGTCTACTTTTATAGTCTTTCTTTGTTGTTGTTGTTGTGTGCGTCACGTCAGAACCAACCTGACCCTCCAGTGGGTTTTCAGAGACGGTAAATCAGGTGGGAGATTGCCTATCCTTCTGCCACAGAGCAGCTAGTGAATTCAAACCTCATTAAGCTCTGGTGGTGTAGTTCACGGCAGGCTGGGGTGTGGGGGGGGACTCGCAGCCAAGCCCAATGTGACATCTCTCTGGCTGCAAGGAGCCTGCTTGCTTGAGTCCAGCCAAGCCTCTTCTTTCAAAGTCATACCTGGGAGATTCTGACTGGTGACCACTGGGCTCAGGGTAAGTACAAGCAAGGTAGATAGAGCCTGTGTGAGCTGGTCTCTGATGGGGTGTGCAAAGCCAGGGGTTAATGAGTTTAGACCGTTAGACCTCATGAGGGCTGAGCTTATGTTTGGGTGTTCAAAAGGAAGTAGTCATTATGAAATCCCAAGTTGAGGCTGGGGAACCTCCCTCTAAATCTAAGGGCATCAGGCTCATTGTGGGGACACATATAGGCTACTTTTTCACAGCTGTAACGAGCGGGCTTGTTTATTCCCTTGTCTTTAAGTTACTTATCAAAGCTGTGAAAACCCTCCTGATAACATCTCCATGAACACCTTCTCTGTTAATGCAGGGACTATTCTATGACAAAGGCCATTCTGCACACCAAAGCCAGCAGATAGGGCCACCATCGTCAGCGTGTGCCAAGACAAAGGAAGGGTCTTTCCTGGGGAAAGCCGGAAGCCTGGACATTAAAGCTGCTGCCCTTGAGAATGTGTCTTGTCCTGCCACGAACAGCCTGAGGAGATGAGGGCCTCCTGGGGTCAAGTCTTCTTTCTCCGGAGAGTTTCCAAAGGGAACAAGCCAAGGTTCATATTTTGAGCCTCTCTTATTGAAGGGTGACAGTCCAAAAGTTCCCAAAAATAATAGTAAGATGAAGAAGGAAAACAAAGCACAGGGAGGGGAGAAGTGGAAGTGTGAACAAGTGAAACTAGATGATGTGACTAGGGGGCGTGTGTTTCTGCTCTCAGTATCAGACATTCATTCAACAAGCTTTGTAGAGTGAAACAGGTTATCATTACCGATCTTGCAGAGAATGGTATAGTTCATTTGAATAACCCTTAAGTATCAAGCAGTCCCTGGGTGGTACAAATGGTTAATGACCTTGGTTGGAAATGAGAATCTATGCAGGAATTAAAGTCCTGGCAATCTACTTCTAATAACTCATTTAAAAAGTCGCAAAATTTAACAACAAAAAAGGTAAATAATTCTATTTAAAAATGGGCAAAATGCATAACCAGACATTTCACCAAAGGATATCAAAGGACCAACAAGCACATGAAAAGATAGTTAATATCTTTAGCCATCAAAGAGATGAAAATCAAAACAATGTTTTTTCACTCCAATTAGGATGGCCAGAATACAACAAACAAATGAAAAGTAACCGATTTTATCAAGGATATGGGAATACTGGAACCACTAGAAATATGTTGTTATTATATGCCTAGTCACCTTTGATTCATAGCAACACTATGTACAGGCTTCATACTTTGCCCTGTCCTGAGCCATTCTGTCTCTGACACATCTATCCCTATTTACTCAGTTACTGTATCAATCCATTTCATCTGGGGTCTTTCTCTCCTGTGCTGTCCCTCCACACTTTTGAGCATGATGTCCCTGTCCAAGGATTAGCCTCTCCTGTCCACATGCCCAAAGTATGTAAAACAAAGCTTCAGAAGCCTCACCTCCAACGAGCAATTTAGTTTCATCTTCTCCAGGACAGACCTGTTCATTCTCTTAGCAGTCCATGCAATGTTCAATAGTCCTCCTCAGCACCACAATTTAAAGGTATCGAGTCTTCTTCTATGATCTTTAGTCATTGTCCAGCCCTCTGATATATAGCAAGGAATTGCAGAGACAATGGTCTGAATCAGGCATGTCTTGGTCTCTAGAATGACAATGTTGCTTTTTAGCATATGAAGAGATCCCTGACAGAGAATTTCCCTAATGCTATTCATCTTTTGCTTTTCTGACTGCTGGTGCCAAGAGTGTTGATTGATTCAGCCAAGCAGCTGAAATTGTTAACAATAGCAATCTCTTCTCCAACTGTCATAATGATACCAACTGGACTACTGGTGAGAATCTTCGTTTTCTTGATGCTGAGCTTCAATCCATACTGAAGACTACAGTCCTGTACCTTCCACAGGAAATGCTTCAGGTCCTCCTCAGTTTCAGCAGGCAAGGGTGTGTCATCTGCATAACACAGGTTGCTGATGAGTCTTCCTCCAATCCTGATGCCACATTGCTCTTCATAAAGCCCAGCATCTCAAATGATCTGTTCTGCATTTAGATTGAAAAGGTATAGAGACAGGACGCATCCCTGCCTCACTTCTTTCCCAATTTTGAACAATGCAGTGTTTCCTTGCTTCCTGGTCCAAGTACAGGTTTTGCATGAGCACAATCAAGTGTTCTGGGATTCCCATTCTTCTCAAGGTTAGCCATAACTGACTAGGAATATATCCAAGGGAATTGAAAGCTGTAATATAAATTGACTACATTCATTGCAGCACTGTTCTCAATGTTGACTACACACTAGTGTACTTTGCAGCTATTAACAAAATGAATAGCTAAACAATTTGTCTACATTTTCACATAAACAAATCATGGCTAACACTAAGATGAATGAGAGTCACAGAACACTTAATTGTGCTCATGCAAAATCTATAACTAGATCAAGAGGCTCTTGTGCAAAAAGAGTAAGGGAACACTGTTGTTGTTGTTGTTGTTATTGATTGCCATCAAGTTGAGCACGACTCATAGGGACCCTATGAACAAAGGCATGAAGTCTTTCTATAATTATCATCATTTCTTTAAGTTCATAGCATTTCCATAGGCATATGGTTTAGGAAGTGGATGCTACTCCTGCTTCTAAAGCTGTCTTAAACTGGGAGCTCCACCAAACACTGTCTACCATGGGCAGCCACTGTGGCATTTGAGACCCCAGTGTCACAAGTTTCAGTGTCACAGTAAACCCAGATTACCTCAGCACAGCAAATTGACAAAAGTGCTGTATGTTCCTCCAAAATATAGTAACAAGGGATGAAAATATAATCGCTTGGGCCCAACTTTTAAATACAAGGGCCCTTCAGGAGGTCTTGACTCTAAGCATGAGGCTTAAATAAAAAACAACCAAACATTCCACAACGACCCTTAACCAGAACAAGAGGGCCCACCTTATAGAGTATAGCAGCTTCATCCAGTCTCCAAAATGGAGACAAAGTCTTGGCTTAAAATGCAAGTGTCCTCTAGGAGGTCTTAAAAGGAACAATAGATGGTTTAAAATTAGGAAAGGTGTTCATCAGAGTTGTATTCTTTCTCCATACCTATTCAATCTATATGCTGAGCAAATTATTCAAGAAGCTAGACTCTGCTGGCAAAACTGGACTTCCACCTGCAGAAAGCTAAAACAGGATCCGCATCTCACCATACACAAAAGTCAACTCAACGTGCATCAGAGAAAAGGGAGTAAAGCCCAAAACCATAAAGTTCATAAGAGACTAACTGGGATCAAGCTTAAAAGCACTAGTCCAAGGTATAAAGAGATTGTCCAATACAACCAGAAATGTACAATCTAAAGAGGATAAAATTGATGCATGGGATCTTCTAAAGATTAAATCCCTGTTGTTGTTGTTTTTATGTGCTGTCGAGTCACCTGCAACTCATATTAACCCTATGTACAACAGACCTAAACTCTGCCCTATCCTGTGCCAATCTCACCATCTCCGACACACCTATCCCCATTATCCCAGTCACTGAATCAATCCATCACAACAAGGGTTTCCTCTCCTGTGCTGTCCCTCCATCCTCCCAAGCATGCTGTCCCTCTCCAAGGACTGGTCCCTCATTGCAACATGTCCAAAGTATGTCAGACAAAGCTTCAGAATCCTTGCCTCCAAGGAGCAGCCCAGGTTCACCCACTCCAGGACAAACCTGTTTGTTTTCCCAGCAGTCTATGGTATTCAACAGTCTTCTCCAGCACCACAGCTCAAAGGCATCAATTATCTTTCTATCACCCCTAGTCACTGTCCAGCTTTCTGATGCATAGCCAGTGATTACAAAGTGGAATGCGAAAGCTGGGAACACAGAAGAAGGATCAATAGTTGGAAAGCATGGACTTGATGACAGAAATAAAGCTGGAGATAAGATGATAGAATTTTTCACAACAACAATTTGTTCATTGCAAATACATCTTATAAGAAACATAAACACACAACCACTGTGGAAGGTGGTATGACACTTTCTCAAAAAGTTGCAAATAGAGATACCATTTGACCCAGCAATTTCACTACTGGGAATATACCCCGAAGAGACCATAACTGACACCCAAGCAGATATATGCACACCCATGTTTATTGCAGCTTTGTTCACAATAGCAAGGGGTTGGAAATAACCTAAGTGTCCATCAACAAACGAATGGATAGAGAAGCTATGGTATATCCACACAATGGAATACTATGCTGCATTGAAAAACAAGGAACTCATGCAATATTATTCTAAATGGTTGACTCTGGAAAACATTATGCTGAGTGAAATATCCCAGTCACAAAAGGACAAATATTGCATTGTTGTAAAATAGGACTGACCTTGGGGTTGGGGAGAAACTGAGTAAGATGGGTTCAATAATGTATACTGCACTGAAACAAAGGAGGGAGAAAACGGTTTAAAAGAGATATGTGTTTAGGTATTTCTGTCATGACAGGAGTCTAGAGCGATGGCTAAATGATGGAGTGGACCTGGGGGAGGGTTTGTAAAACAATGAAAGAATTTTTCTTTTACTTTTCAAAGAGGGTAGTGTTCTGGGGGGTGGGGAGGCTTGGGAGGGGAGAAAAGTGCAACAATGAATGAATGGAAATCCAAAACCTCTGTAAATTTTTACTGAATAATAAATTTAATTTTTTTTTAAAAAAAAAAGAAACAAACGCAGGCTATACACATGGACCTCACCTGATGGTATGCATAGAAATCAGATATACTACATCTGTTGAAAGAACTGCTGGAGAAACTCAATATCAGCTATGAAAACTAGACTGGGTGCTGATTGTGGAATAGATCACAAACTACTCATATGCAGGTTTAAGCTGAAGCTAAGGAAAGTGAAATTAAGCCCACAGGAACAAAAATATGACCTTGAGTCTATCCCACCTGAATTTCAGAACCATCTCAGGAGCAGTTCGAGGCCTTGAACACTAATGAGCGAAGACCAGATGAGTTATGGGAAGATTTCAAGAATATCATCCAGGAAGAGTGCAAACGGTCATTGCAAAGACAGAAGAGGAAAAAGAGACCAAAATGGATGTCAAAAGAGACTCTGAGTACTGCATTGGAGCACCTAGAAGCCAAAGTAGAAGGAAGAAATCAAGACATTAACGAGCTGAACAGGAGATGAAATGTACAAAGAGCTGGAGTCAGAAAATCAAAGCGGCTGAACTTGCTCAGTATTTCTTAAGCTCAAGGAACTGAATGGGAAATTCAAGCCTCAAGTTACAATACTTAATTAAGGATGCTTTGGACAGAATATCGAGTGATCCTGCAAGTATTAAAAGAAGATGGAGAGAGTATACACAGTCATTCTACCAAAAGGAATTTGTGGACACAGAATAATTTAATGAAACAACATATGAGCAAAAGCCTATGGTGATGAAGGAAGAAGTTCAGACTGTATAAATCCATGTGTGCATCAAAAACTTTTGCCAACAGGGTGAAAAGAAAACCTACAGACTGGGAACAAACATTTGGTAATACCACCTCAGACTTATAACAAAAGTTTACAGAATACTCCTGGGCCCCCACAAGAAAAAGACTGATAACCCAATTACAAAATGGGCGAAAGACATGGGAAGAATTTTCACAGAGGAAGATATTCGAATGGCAAACAAACACATGAAGAAATGTTCAAAATCACTGGCAATAAGAGAGATGCAACTCAAAACCATAATGAGGTACCAACTCACTCCAGTAAGAGGCAAAGTTTAACAGGGCTAACAGGGCAGCGAATAATAGATGTTGAAGAGGAAGTGATGAGAAAGGAACTCATACATTCTTAGTGGGGTTGTAAACTGGTGCAACCATTCTGGAAGGCAGTTTGGCACTTCTTCAAAAAGCTGGACATAGATATTCCCTATGACCCAGCTATTCCACTCCTTGAAATATACCCCGAGAATATGAGAACTGAGGCACAAACTGAGATTTGTACACTAATGTTCACAGCATCATTATTCACCATCACAAGAACATGGAAACAGCACAAATGTCCAACCACAGACGAATGGACTGAGAAATTATGGTACATTCACACAATGGAATACTATGCAGCATGCAGGAGCAATAACTTTGTAAATTATTACCTAACTTGGGAGGGACTGGAAAGCATTATGCTGAGTGAACTAACATAGTCCCACAAGGATAAAGATTGTATAAGACCATTACTGTAAAATGAGTATAAGTATCCAGGAGGGGTGGGAGAGGCTGGAAGCAGAGGGATGTGGATGTACAGGGGAAGGGAGAGATAATCATTGAGTTGTACTACTTGATAGGGGAATGAGGGAAAAGTGAAAGAATTTGTTTGAATTTGTATTAGAATTTTGTAAATAAACTAGTAGAGAAAAAATAAAATAAAAAATAAAAAACCTATTATGGAGATTATTATTAAACTCAGTTGGCATAGGAAAAAAAAGAAGCTAGACTCTCTGAAGAAGAAAGTGGCATCAGGATTGGAGGATGATTCATCAGTAATAATAAGCTGACACCAAAATCAAGTGTTGACCTTACAAAATAAAGGACTATAGACCAGTGCCCCTAATTAATAAAAATCCTTTCCAAAATGTTCACATATTAAGAGAATACCACCATGACCAAATATAAGTTATCCCAGGAGTGCAAGACTTCATTATGCAGATGACTCAACCTTGCTTGCTTAAAGAAAGAAGGATTTGAAGCACTTGCTGCAGAGGATCAAAGGCAACTTCAATATAGATTGCACCACAACATCAAGAAAACAAAAATCCTCACCACTGGACCAATGGGCAATCAATTCCTTTGATACCATCAGTCAGGAGATCAGAAAACTTACTACACTGCTAAAAGTCTGCAGTCAGGGACCTCTCTCCAAATTACTGATGATCAATAATGTTTGTTTGAGGAGTAAGGTAACCTGGCTCAGGTCACACACGGTCTTTTCAACCACTTGCTTTGGCTCTGAGAGCTGGACAATGAAAAAGGATGATTGAAGAAAAAATTGATGCATTTAAGTTGTGGTGTTGGAAAAGAGTACTGAATATCCCATAGACTGCCAAAAATATTAAATTGGTAAGTCTTGAGAAGGTGTAGAGAGAATGCTCCCTGGAGGTAAATATGGTAAAGCTTTGTCTCTCATACTTTGGACATGTTGCTAGGAGAGGGTATTCATTGGAGAGGGACATCATGCTTGAGAAGGTGGAAGGCAGAAAAGAGAAAATTCTTCAACCAGAAACCAGGTGAATTGATACAATGACTGAAGCAATGAGCTTGAGTGCGTCAAAAATTGTGAGGATGGCACAGGATAGGACAAAGTTCAGATCTGTTATTGATATGGTTGCTATGAGTTGTACTCGACTTGGCGGAAACCTAACAATAACAAAAGGCTATCAAAAACAGCAACATGCAAAGACAATTTATATTTTAAAATTATTTCACTGGAGAATTCTATCACTTAATTAAACTGATTTCATATCAGTTGTACATAATATCTTTTGGAATCTACAAGATAAGGGAACACTTTCCAAAAGCAAGTGATGACATTATAAAATAAAAATCTATAGACCAGTGCCTCTAATATAATAAAAATCCTTTCCAAAATGTTGACATATTAAGAGAATTCAGTATTTCCATGACCAAATATAAGTTATCCCAAGAGTGCAAGACTATTTAGAAGCAATCAAGGTGATCTGTCATAATAGGCTAACAAAGGGGTAGGGGGAGAATCACATCATTTTTACCAATTATTACAGAAAAAGCTCTTGAGCTGGTGGCCCATGCAAACCAAGCCTCTTATAGCGTAAGACCAGAAGAACTAGATTGTGGACAGCTAATGCCACTGATCCACTTGCAAAATTGTTTGCCTCCAGAAACTCTATGAACAGTGCTCAGGCCTTTAATTTATAGGGTCACTATGAGTCGTCTATGACTCGACGGCACCTAACAACAAGAAGAACAACAATACTGTTCATTGACCGAAGATACACTAGAGTTGGAATGGGAGAAAATGTAGAATTCCGATTCAAAAAAATACCAGGCATTTAGTATTGACAGAGGCAAGAGGAACACTAAGATACCCTTTTTAATCTGGAATTGAAGCCATTGCCAAAGATCACCTTTCAGCCAAATATATAAACAGCAATACTTGTGAGAAAATGTTCTCCTTTAAACAATCACCTTCTAGATTAAATAGTCAACATTTACCCAAAAGTGAAAATGAGGAGGTAAGGAGGGACAAGTAAGCCTGACAGGTGGAAATGGGTTGGCTGGATGAGCATAGTGAGGGTTCAGGCACATTTCAGGGATTGTAAGCGATATATGGTGTTGGACTTTCCAAAATGGCTTCTCTAGTCATTTGCTTGGGCCCCTTTGAGGGTGTGGTCTCCAGTTGCCTCAACTGTGAACACATGGTTTTCTACATCAACAACAGCTGTGAAGTCAACATGAAAGAGAGAGAGAGAGAGAGAGAGAGAGAGAGAGAGAGAGAGAGAGAGAGAGAGAGATAAAGAGAGGACTGCTATGAGACAAGACCTATTGGACGACTGAGGAAATCAGAGGCTTCTGACAGTTGTGTTGCTGAGCTGAACATGGACTTTCACTGAGAGCCTTTGCCTTCTCCTGCAACCCTCTACCTCGTCTCCTTAATAAACCTGACAACTTTTGTAATATCAAATCTTGTGATTAGTACAAGTGGGTGCAGCAGAGTTAGAGGCTATCTCTAATGGTGTGGATATTTTTTTGGTGCCATGGATGCTGTTGATGGGGACAGTTCCCCTTTGTGAAGTTAATGGAAGTCAGACTCAACATTCTCCATACTGCTTTTGCTTCTTTTACACAATATCATAAAATAGTTTGTATTCAGATTCTTGGTCAGAAATATAATTTGCTGAAAGAAAAAAATAAACACCCCACAATAAAATACTCTTTAAAAAATTAAGAAAACTTAACACTCATTCAAGGTAAAAACTTCTAGAAAACTTAGAGGAGACACTTCCTCAAATTAACAAAGAACATCTTCAAAAATCCTACAGCTACCATACTACTTAAAGGAAAACAACAGAATGGTAAGATCAGTATAAGGCAAGAATTCGCTATTGTTGGTCTAAGTAATTCTGGAAGTTTTAGCTAGTGCATTAAGGAGAAAAAAGACAAAGATTGCCAAGAGAAAAATTAAATTATCCCTATTTGTAAATGCATACATATTCATAGAAAACTTAAAGGAATCTACTGAAAACAACAAAAGATAACTTATATCAAATAAATGAGTCCGGCAAGAGTACAAGATCAAAATAAAAATTACATTTACTTTGATATATTCATGAAAATAAAAATTTAAAATACAATATCATTTGGAATTACTACAAAAACCCATGTAAATACCTAGGTACAAACCTAAGAAATTTAACAAAATTATATGTGTACAACTACTGTGTGCATCACAAGAAATTGTGGCTAACCTTGAGAAGGACGGAAATTACAGAACACCTGATGGTGCTCATGCGAAACCTATACTTGGACCAGGAGGTAGTCATCAGAACAGAGCAAGGAAATACTGCATGGTTCAAAACCAGGAAAGGAGAGTATCAGGGATGTATCCTGTCTTTATACCGTTTCAATCTATATGCAGAATAAGTCCATCAGGAGGCTGGACTTTATGAGGAGGAATGTGGCATTAGAATTGGAGGAAGACTTAACAACCTGCATTATACAGATGACACAACCCTGCTTGCTAAAACTGAAAATGATCTTAAAGGATTTGATGCAGAGGGTCAAGGACTATAGTCTGCAGTATAGATTAAAGCTCCAAATCAGGAAAACAAGTCTTTTCACCACTAGTCCAATTGGCAGCATCATGATGGAGAAGAGATTCAGATTGTTAACAATTTCAGCAGTTTGCTTGGTTCCACAATCAACACTCTTGGTGGTGGCAGATAGGAAATCAAAACCCTCATTGCATTAGAAAATATGCTGTCAGGGACCTCACCAGA
This sequence comes from Elephantulus edwardii, assembly GCF_000299155.1. Classification (NCBI taxonomy): domain Eukaryota; kingdom Metazoa; phylum Chordata; class Mammalia; order Macroscelidea; family Macroscelididae; genus Elephantulus; species Elephantulus edwardii. The sequence goes on along the minus strand of NW_006399808.1, from coordinate 3,653,926 downwards.
GTGCTGAAGAGCAATGATGTCAGTCTAGTGACTAAAGTGTAACTGACCCAGGCCCTAATCTTCATAATTACCTGTTATGCATCAGAGAGCTGGACAATGACCAACGATGACAGAAGAAGAGTTGATGCCTTTGAGCTGTGGTGCAAGAGAAGAGGCTCCAATCTATGCCACCTTTGCCTCCAAGGAGAATTCTAGCTGCATTTTCTCCAAGACAGTCAGTGAGATATTCAGGACTCTTCTCCAATATCACAATTCAAAGGCATCAATTTTTCTTCTGTCCATCCTCATTCATTGTCCAGCTCTCAGATGCATAGCAAGTGGTGGAAAAGATCATGACCTGAATCAGGCACACCCTAACAACATATTTGCCAATGCAGAATGTCTCTTGACTGCTGGTACCAAAGGTATTGACAGTGAGTCCAAATAAGATGAAATAGCTGACAATTTCAATTTTTGTCTATCCTTTATTGAACTTTATTGATTTTTATCTTCTTGATTTTGAGGTGTAATTCATATTGAAGGCTGTAGTCTTTGATCTTCTGCAGCAAGAGTTTTAACTCCACCTCACTTTCAGCAAGCAAGGTTGTATCATCTGTACAGTGCAGGTTTTGATGAGTCTTCCTCTTATACTGAGGTTACATTCTTCTTCATAGAGCCAAGCTTCTCAAACCATGAAGTGTTTCCTTGCTCTTCTCTGAGGACTGCTTCCTGGTCTGAGTATAGGTTTTTGCATGAGCACAATCAAGTGGTCTGAGACTCCCATTCTCAAGGTTAGTCACGATTTATTGTGATCCACAGTCAAATACCTTTGAATAATCAATGAAAAACAGGTATTTGCTTTCTGCCAAGATCCATCTCACATTGGTGATAATGACAAAATTAACTAAAAATTGATCATTGCTGTCATTGTTATGTGCATTTGAGTCACCTGCGACTCATAGTGACCCTATGCACACACAGTAGCTCTGAATCTTGTCCTATCCTGGGCCAATCTTGCTGTATCTGATAAACCTGCCCTAATTACCCCAGTCACTGTGTCAATTCATATTATCCAGGGTCTTCTTCTCCTGCCCTGTCTGTCACTCCACCCTTCCAAGTTTGATGTCCTTCTCCAAGGACTGATCCCTCTTGACCACATACCCAAAGTATGTGAGACAGAGCTTCAAAATCCTAGCCTCCAAAGACGAAGTTGGTTTCACCCTCTCCAGGACAGACTTGGTTGTTCTTTTGGCAGCCCATGGTATGTTCAACACTCTTCTCCAGCATCACAACGGAAAGGCATCAATTCTTCTAAGAATTCTTCTATCATCCTTAGTCATTGTTCAGCTCTTTAATACATAACAAGTAATTGCAAAGTATGGCCTGGATCAGGCTCACCTTGCTCTCTAGACAGAAAAATTGATCACAGACTTTCAAATAAAGCCAGTACAAGAGAAAATGCTTGAGACCTGTTGTTGTTGTTAGGTGCTGTCAAGTATGACTCATAACAACTCTATGAGCAACAGATCCTAGCCCTGTGTTAGCCTGTACCATCCTCATTATCTGACACACTGCAGCCTACTGCTGTAGTCACTGTGCCACTTCATCCCATTGAAGATATTCCTCCCTTTTGCACATCTTCCACCTTTCCAAGCATAGTATGATGTCTCTTTCAAAGGAACAGCCTCTCCTAGTAACATGCCCAAAGTATTTGAGATGAAGCTTCACCATCCTTGCTTCCAAAGGTCAATAATTCTTAGACATGACAACAAGAACATCAAAAAACAAAAGAGGGAAAATTAGTAATAGGTCAAAATTTAAAACCTTTGCTCTGTGAAACATGTTGGTAAGAAGATTAAAAGACCAGCTATCAAAGGAATCATATCTAAAAGAATGCTTAAAAGTCAATGGTGTCTCCTAAGACTCATAAGAATTGGAGGAAAAGAAACATGGCTCTAGATAAAGTCTAGGGCCTGATTTCTCCTTGCAGGCTCAACACTGACTTTAAAAAAAAGTTAATAGTTAAAAAAACCAACAATCCCTTACTCACATAATCCAATTTGAAAGTGGACAAAAGACACAAAAAATGTTGGAATGTCATGTTTATTGCAGCTTTGTTCACAATAGCAAGGAGTTGGAAACAACCTAAGTCCATCAACAAACGAATGGATAGAGAAGCTATGGTATATCCACACAATGGAATACTATGCTGCATTGAAAAACGAGGAACTCATGCAATATTATTCTAAATGGTTGACTCTGGAAAACATTATGCTGAGTGAAATATCTCAGTCACAAAAGGACAAATATTGCATGGTGCCACTGTTGTAAAAGAGGACTGACCTTGGGGTTGGGGAGAGACTGAGTAAGATGGGTTCAATAATGTATACTGCACTGAAACAGAGGAGGGAGAAAACTGTTTAAAAGAGATATGTGAGATATGTGATTAGGTATTTCTGTCATTACAGAAGTCTAGAGCGATGGCTACATGGTGGAGTGGACCTGGAGGAGGTTTTGTAAAACAATGAAAGAATTTCTTTTACTTTTCAAAGAGGGTAGTCTTCTGAGGGAGGCTTGGGAGGGGAGAAATGTGCAACAATGAATGAATGGAAATCCAAAGCCTCTGTAAATTTTTACTGAAATTAATAATAAATTTAAATGTAAAAAATAATTTAAGTTAGAGTAAGGATGGCAATGAATCTATAACTGCTCATGCTAATAACACTATATCATGGCATGGAGGAGGAATAGTGGAACTGTATCCACATTTACAATATTCTTCTTACCAAAACCATTTATGGAAAATAGGAACTGCATTGGAACATGTATCTCTGGATTGGAAATGATCACATTGTTAATATTTCTAGCCTTAAGCTTAAAAGATTATAATGTTCAAAATTATTTGTTATATGTTTGTTTAAATTTTTCCCTCTTTTAACAACTGGGATCTAGAGGGAAGAGAAAAGACCAGAGAATGGCCAAAATTATTGGGGCAGCTATTGGTGCCAGTTTAGGGCCTGTGTCAGAAAAAAGAAGTCTTACTCATAAACAGAGCCACCCAAAGGTAACAAAGAAGGTCAGAATTGCTTCCACTGTGGAAAGCTGGGCCACTTCAGTAGACAGTGTCACAGATGAGAGCCACAGGTAGGCAAGGGAGTAGAGAGGAAGCTCCCACTCACTTGCTTTAAGTGTGGATCTGAAGGACACATGGCGAAGGGTGGCCCACATCAGGTCCTTGTGGCTGACAGGACTGACAGGCCCCAGCTCCCAGCTGGAAACAAAGGAGGACGCTTCAACAATTTAGATCCTCCCAGAAGAGCTGTGGGTGAGCATTAACATTACTGATAAATATATTTGTTTTCTCCTGGACACAAGAGCCTACTATTTGGTCCTAAAAGCCTTCTGAGGTCCCAACTCTTCTCACTATTTCTTAGTTTTTGGAATTGACAGAAAACCTCATAAGCAGTTCCTTACTTCACCTCTGCCTTGCATGTGGACTTCCGAGCTGTAAAACAACCCAGTGGTAGATGGAATTTGCTCCAGAACTTAAGAACAGTAAATGACATAGTTGAGTCTCTACATCTTGTGGTTCCTAACCTTCATAATAGACAAAGTGCTAGTCAATAGGCCTTTTATTGTAAGAACTGCCTTCCCTCTGTAACTTGATTTGTGTCACTATTAGAACCTCTACTTGGAATATTATTGCTTTTTAATTTTTGACTCATGTACTTTTAACTTGTTAAATTTGTGTCTTCTAGGCTGCAACAGTTCCATGACACATGTTCAAGGATATGAACATGTATGGCTAAGCACAATTGATAACAGTGCATCTAAATTCCAAAATCAATCTCCACAATAGTCTACATGTTTCCTATTGCCAAAGGGGCCCTTTAGAGTAGTGAGAGAAGATCTTCACCCTGAAACCTACAGCATCCCTTTTCAGCAGGAAGGAGCTAAGAGACTACGCCGTCCCCTTTTCCTTATGAATCAGGGTGAAGCCTCTCAGGGAGAAGTGATAGGGAATGGCAAAGGACACACTGACAAAGGAGATTAATCAGAACTGGCTTTGACAAGCAGTGTGGCAATGGGACAATTAAAATAGACTTTCAAGGAGGGGGTGGAAAAAGAGGAATGAACTGGGGAGGAGGGTAGAGAAAATAGTGAAACAATGAATGAATGGAAACCCAAAATCTCTGTAGATGTTCATTAAAATTAATAAAATTTAATAAAAAAAAAAAGTTGTAATGTTCACCAAAGAAAAAGAACAAGTGCCAAGCAAGTACATAGAAAGGTGTTCAACACCATTCATCAGGGAAGGACAGATTAAGACCGCAAAGGGATTATTACATGGTGTGGGGCAGAGCAGAGGAGAGGAAAGCTGTTTGAGAAAGCGCTCCAGAAATCTTCACAGGCATCCACTTGAATATTTGTCCAAATATCAATGTATGCATGCAAACTCAATTAGTCGAGATAAAATCATCGATCAGGGGAGTTTTTCGCAATAAGAGCCAAGAATTATTTTTCTTCCTACAAACCAGAATGAAAAGACTTCAATGAATACATTACAAATTTAGAGTCCTGTCTTAATAACCCACTGCTGTTGCATTGATTAATTCTGTGACCCTCCACAGTTTTAAAGGGGGGAATCTCCCCACCTTTTTCTCATAGAACAGTGGTGGATTTGAACCACCAATCTTTTAGTTAGCGGTCTGACATGTTACACACTATGTCACCAGAGCTCCTCAGAGAAAACTTATCTACACTTGTCCTTTAAAAGCAACATATTAGCTTCAAGATGTTATATAGCTAATAAGAAATTACCAGGCAAGAAAGTGTTACCCAAAATAGGGTAAAAATCCTTTTTTAAAAAGTACATTATTGAACACCTCAAAGTTATAAGAGCTAATTTAATGGAGCACCCAGTGGCCAAAAATAGAATATTTGGTAAAACCTTTCAAACTATACATTTTAAACTTTGCATGTATAAATTATACCTCAGTGGGTTAATTTTTCAAATTAATTATAAAATACTGTGATTTTCTGCTCATTCTCCATCTTCATGGTTTCCATAACTATAGTATGTTTAGTATGCACACTTCCATGTTATTAAAAATATTCCCATTTTGTCAAAATGACAATATTAATAAATATTATTTAAAAATAAGCAAAACCCCCATAACCTTATATTCTTAGGGGTCCCAGATAGTAGGGCCTGATAGGAGACATCTAAAACAATAATGCTAAATTACTCTGATTCAAGTATCTTTTGACTATACTTAGGAAAACTTGGCCTAAGTAGAGATTGGCCCTAGGTTTCTGCTGGAACAGCACCAGGCCATCTTTGACTGTATGGTAGAAATTCTGGCAAAGCACTAGGGCCAGTGTTTCCCATTTAGTACTAGAGTTGACACTGAAGTTTATCAGTGGGAGATAGTGTGATGTGGAGAGAAATACGTAGATTTTAGTTCCAATTTAACTGACACTTAAGCCACTCCTTTCGCTTAGAAAATGCAGTTAAACAGTCACTACCAAGTCAACCTCCATGGACTGGTGGGACCAACAGAAAATTCTTTCATTGACAGTTGGTAGTCTTAGCCCCACCCATGTTGCCAAGGAAACCAGGTCTGCTGGGACTTGCCTACTGATCACTCAGTCTAATGAAGAGGGGAGCAAGAGGGAGGCTTTAACAAGTCTCTGAGGTGCTTCTCCCATCTCTGAGGCGGGAAAGAGGATGCAGATGTAGAGGAAGGGGTCTGAGTAATTCCTTGACAGGTTTGGGGAGCCAAGCCGTCATGCAGAGTTCAATAAATGCAGGAGACCACTGAAGTTCTCTTTCAAAAGCTTGTCTACAAGATCTCTCTGTAGAGAGGCCTGAAAAGGACAGCTATCAGAAGCTACAGTCGAGGAGAAAGTCCTTCAGTTCAGTCGTGAAATGAAGACTGCTAGGTTCCAGATAGGGGAAAGACCAGGTTTTTCATGAAGAGAGAAATGGCCAGGGAAATGGGGTTCAGCAAAAACGTCAAGGTGACTCATCTGAAAAATTAAAGATGGGATAGTACCAAGCTTGTTAATAGAAAATAAAAGGAAAGAATAAGGCAAGTAGAGCAATAAGCCCCAAAGAATTAGTCTCTATAGATGAGATTAACTATAAATAATGGAGGTCTATTAAAGCAGATGAGTAATATTTCTTGAGCCACAGATGGAAGCAAACTAGACCAATTCTTGAAGAAACTGCTCCCATGCTTCTCTTTTAATTTCTGACTACCTGGAAAAATTGTGTTCTAGAAAGATGAGAATAAGTGGTTGAGGAGAAAAAAACGAGGAATAAGTATCCTCAAGCAGAAGGGGTGACTAGAAGCTACTATCTTAAGGTTAATGCAGCTTAACTTGAGGATCCCACTCTTAGAGGGACTCTTCTCACCCCAGGTTTTCTCTACCCATTCTCCTTCCAATCCCACAGAAGGTATACTGATTTGTTTTGTTCTTTTATTGACTTTCTGAAGTAAAATTGTCATTTGAAAAGGAATTTTAAAAACAAAAGCAGTAAATGCTCTTGGAAAAGTGTTGCACTTTAGAAAGTTAGAGTGGACTTTGATTTGACTTTTTCACACTACAAGTTGCTGGGGAAACTAGGAAAGAGCCCACAGGACCACAGGGCCAGTGCAGGAGCTCCCCTTCTCCCACCCCGCCACTACTGGGTCTGTTGAGAGATGTGTGGGGAACCAGGCACCAGGAGAGAAGTCTGTTTCTCACTCCTCCACTGTCTCGAGGCTGGATAGGCGTCTGCTGCTTTTCTCCTAGTCCCCTCTCACTGTAACTCCTGTTTGGCTCTGCCAAATTCTCATGAAGTGGCCTTTCCATCCCAGCATGCTCAGGGAAGTGTGCGTAAAATATCAGGCCCTGGAGTCATTTCTTCTTCCTTAAATCCCCCACAGCATTTCTCTTAAGAGTCTTTTTGTCTCACCTACCTCCCTTTACAACATTGTCTACTTAATCCTCCCAACAACTTGTCCCTTGATACCAAGGTCACCATTTTCTCTGTCTCTGCATGCAGGAGCTTAAAAATTTTCTACAAAATGCATGGTCAATACACACTTGGTAGACTTGATCCAGGTCAAAGTAGACAAAACAGGCAGCATGGCCATGAATTCTAAGGTCCTGGTGTAATAAGCATATTCACAAGCTTGACCTCAGAGTTAATCAGCAAACAAGTGTTATGGTTGATCAGGAGCAGGAAAAGGTGCAGTTTTTCTGTGTTCTTGAAGTTTATGACATTGGGAGACTGTCTGCCAGTGTTTGGGAGTGTGCCCCCCCCCCCAATAGCTAATCTTCTAGGTCTTCGAGGCTTAGTGGCCTGTGACCTTCAGAAGTGGCTGGTGAAGATGGGTCAGGAATGGGACTCATGCTTGATTAAACCTTGAAGTCAGAGCAGGATTTGGAAAGAGAATAGCAGATGGGCTCATGGGGCTAGATAAGTGATGGCATTTCAGAATGTCCCAAACATGCTGGGGAGACAGCAAAAAGCAGGCCAGGCCAGTGAGCATGGGAGAGAGAAGGTAGAGGTGGAAAGGTGTCCGAGCACCGTCCCTGCTACAGGAATCGTGGACGTTTTCATTAGGCAGAGTTGAGTTACTTGAGAGAGTAGTAAAGTTTTAGGAAGATTTGTCTGGTTGTGTTGCACAAAGGAGGCAAAAGCTTTTTCTGAAAGTCCAGCCTTAGGTGATAAGGACTTGCATTTTAGTGGTAGCTTTGTGGATTTAAAAAAAACAAGCAAATGAAAAACAATACACAGGAAGAACAAACACAATGAAATAAACCAGCTCAATGGTTTTGGTAATTTGGGGACCAAAAAGGAAGGATCAGCAATAATTAAGACTTCTGCTGAGCATCAATTTTGCCTGTATAAGAAATGGGGAGATGATGAAGTGGGGGCACATTTGAAAGAAAAGTAGAAGAGAAGCTTTACTGTAAGACAGATTGGGCTTCAGGTGCTGGAAGAATTGTGGGCTGAGATGAGGGTCTGATGCCTTTGGGGTGCAGGATTGGAGCAGATAGGATCAATCTGAAACATTCATTTCATTCATTTATTCATCGAAGTTGCTTTTGGTTGGTCACCTGGCACCCCCATTTTGGATCAGGTGTCAAAAAAATATGAAAGACAAAGTGGCTCGTCTCTTTGGGGAAAAAAAGTTTATTGAAGGATAAGAGAGACGATGCTACCTGAGTAGGTCTGGGTCTGACGAGAATAAGGATGATTGATTGCTCTGGAGGTAGAAGAACTTGCTTCTGACATCTGTGGCCGTGCTGTTCTCCAAGAGTGTTTTATTCAACTACATGTGGATGTCCCTCTTCTTCCCCCACTTTACTCTGCTCTCCCTAGACTCTGCTTCTCTTCCTCCTAACAGGATCAACTTATCTGAAGAGGACAGTGTTCCTACAGAGGCCAGAATTGTCCTTTAGGAATAGTACAAGCCGTCAGTGGGAGGCAGCCATAGTGAGACCTTGATGGAAGGAGGAGCAGTTGGGTACAATTCAGGAGGATGTGAGCATACACATGAGCTGAAAATGGTGGAGGAGTTGTTTTTTGGGTTTTTTTTTTTATTTTTTTAAATAATTTTAATGAGCATTTACAGAGATTTTGAATTTCCATTCATTCATTGTTGCACTTCTCTCCCCGCCCACCCACCCCCCCCCCCCCGTTCGCTCTTC
>NW_006399808.1:3636971-3644528 GCF_000299155.1 Elephantulus edwardii | reverse complement strand
TTTTGATTTGCATCTCTCTTAGAGCTAGGGATTTTGAACATTTCTTCATGTGCTTTTTGGCCATCTGAATGTCTTCTTTGGTGAAGTGTCTGTTCATGTCCTGTGCCCATTTTTCAATTGGATTATTTACCTTTATCTTGTTGTGGTGCTCAAGTATTTTATAAATTCTAGATAAAAGTCCCTTAGCTGACATGTCATTACCAAATACTTTTTCCCAGTCTGTGGCTTCCCTTTTTACCCTGTTAGAGAAGTTTTTGGATGTGCATAGGGATTTGAGTCTTAGAAGGTCCCATTCATCTATTTTATCTTCTCCTGGTTGTAGAAGGAGTTTTTAAATATATGGTGTGAGGGGAAGGCAGGTCTGGCCTGAAAATATAACATCCAAATTTCATCTCCTACAATGTACCCTAGTGATTGTCAAGTCCTTTTCGGCCTATAACATCTCAGCTATTGAAGATAGTTGCAATGTCTCAGAGAGGACATTCAGTCCTGGAGGGTGAGGTGACCCTGAGATGTTTTTTTGAATTTTCTGATATTGCTCTCTCTGTTGAGAATGGTTTCACCGGGAAGCAGGTTATCAGAAACTAAGAACAGTAGCATGAGAGGAGAGGCGAAGGCGAGGAGCCAAGGGCTGAGGAAAGGATGACAGCACCCTATGCACAACAGCCCTAAACCCTGCTCTGTCCTGTGCCAATCTCACCATCTCTGACACACCTACTCCCATTGCCCCAGTCACTGAATCAATCCACCTCATAGAGGGTCTTCTCCTCCTGCGCCGTTGCTCCACCTTCCCAAGCATGACGTCCCTCTCCAAGGACTGGTCTCTCCTTGCAACATGTCCAAAGTATGTCAGACAAAGCTCCAGAATCTTTGACTCCAAGGAGCCCAGTTTAACCTTCTCCAGGATAAAACTTTGTTTTCTTAGCAGTCCATGGTACACTCAATACTCTTCTCCAACATCACAGCTCAAAGGCATCAATTCTCCTTCTATCTTCCCTAGTCACTGTTCAACTCTCTAACACATAACAACTTATGGCAAAGACCATGGCCTGTATCAGGGTCCTCCGAAATCCCTGCCTCAAAGGTAAAGGAGGCCAGAGCTCAAGGCGGTGCCAAAATCACGGGGACACATGGAGGGCGAGGGACAGGAATCTTTACAGGAGAAGAAGCAAGCCATCATACGTGCGAGTAAACCTGCCCCCAAGTCCACTTTCAGAGTGTTTTCTTCCCATGAACTAATTATACTGCATCCTAAAATGGACAGTGGTGAGTTCATGATAGTGTTTTCCCCCTAACTTCTATCACTGAAGGGTATATTTCAATGTCCCTTACTTCATAATACTTCTTTTGGAGTGTGTTACTTGAAATATATATAATATTTTCTTTTAATGTGGCATATCAGTTTCTGGTATTTTGGAGCAAAACAGCCACTAGCAGCTGCAATCTGAAATCTACTGGGCTTGGTTTTCCTTTCAGAAAATTGTTCCTAGACCCTCTGTCTCCATGCTTGAAAGTACTGCTGCCTATGTCCCCTGAAATATACATGCCTACCTCAGGCTGCTCCTTGGAGGCAAGGATTCTGGGGCTTCGTCTGACATACTTTAGACATGTTGTTAAGGAGAGACAGGTCTTTATAGAGGGACATCATGCTGGGTAGAGTTAGAGGGACAGCGCAGGAGGGGAAGACCCTCTATGAGGTGGATTGATTCAGTGACTGGGGTAATCGGGATGGGTGTGTCAGAGGCAATGAGATTGGCACAGGATAGAGCACGGTTTAGGGCTGTTGTACATAGGGTCGCTATGAGTCGCAAACGACTCGACGGCACATAACAACAACACCTTAAGTCTACCTTAAGTTATGCATCAGAGAGTAGGACAATGACTAAAAGAATAGAAGGAGAATTGATGCCTTTGAGCTGTGGTGCTGGAGGAAGAGTATTGAGGGTACCATGGGCTGCTAAGAAAACAAACAGATTCATCCTGGAAAGGGTCAAACCAGGCTGCTCGTTGGAGTCAAGGATTCTAAGGTTCCATCTAACATACTTTGGACATGTTGCAAGGAGGGACAGGTCCTTGGAGAGGGACATAATGTTTGGTAGAGTGGAGGGACAGTGCAGAAGGGGAAGGCCCCCTATGAGGTGGACTGATTCAGTGACTGGGGTAATCAGGATGGGTGTGTCGGAGACGGTGCGATTGGCACAGGACAGAGCAGAGTTTAGGGATATTGTACATAGGGTCACTATGACTCGCAAACAGCTGGATGGCACATAACAACAACAACCTTAAGTCTTATCCCCAGAGAGGATGAATCCGAAAGCTTCTTATTCTTTTCTTTGCTGCCTGGCTCTTTGGATATTTTCTTTACCTGCCATAAATAAAGTGATGACGGGGTGTGGGGGGATCAGAAAAGGGGGGAGTTTCAATCAAATGAGGTTTTTACTTGTCCCACTTGGCTGCCAGAGTTTACTGTGACGGCTGAGGCTGTGAGTAATAACAGGGTTTTTAAACTTCTGTTGATGGCCATGCATCCTGTTGACTGGACAGATGGGGTGTCTGGCAGGAAAGAGTACTGGTCAATTAATTGATGGAGACTCGCTATATCAAACGCTTGGCAAGCTCACAGCAGCTAGTGCAAGAGAAGGGGCTGAGGACCCAGGAGCTTGGCAGGCAACTTGCTATTTCCCAGTATCAGTGAAGTCAGCTGCGTGTCTTAATTCCAGAAAAGTTCTCACACCTAAAGATCCTACCCTCCCAGCTCCCCCTGAGAACTTGGTGAAACATTAAAACACTTCTCTTTCTCAATGAGAGAGAGATGGGAGCCTTAGAGTGGATCTATTTTTATTATTATTATGATAAATACCAACAGATTGAAAAACATGGAGAATAAATGTCCCTACAACCACTACCTAGTTCCAGAAAATTCTCCTATTTTACTCTCTGTTTCAGATTCCTCTTAAAAAAAAATGTGGCTTTGCACCTGGGATTTGCATTTTGACTTCATGGCATATGGGCTGATGGGAGATAACCCTGCAACAAGACAGAGAATGAATGGTCATGGCCATTTAGAAAGCAGAATCTTAAGGCACAGGCTGAGCTTGCAGGCAGGTGGGCAAACCTTTAAGGTCAAGAACACCAAGGAAAGGAAAGCTCCGGGCTCTAGCCAGAAGTGGTGTTGCAGCTGCTTAGGGGAGTCTGTGGGCTGGCTAACCTTCATTTTAGGAGGCTGTGTTCTTAAACCCAAACTGAGAAGCAGGAGCCTTTCTGAGGGTGTTGAAACTAGGACCCTCCTCCGTATGGCAACACATAAAACCAGGACTCCCTAAGGTGATATGCTTAGGTAAAGAGAAAAAAATATCTACGCTTTGACACAAAGTACTTCATCTAACTTAGTCTGATATCTGGGTAGGAAACTCTCACAGAAAATGCTTAACCGTGGTCAATGACTCACATACTTGGAGGTTAAATCCTTTGTGTATGAGGAAATCCAAATAATGGTTGTGAACCTGTGATAGCCCTGAGCTGTCCTAGCAGAAGAAAATGAGCAAGCTCTCTAGGGAACTGAGCCCCCAGCTGGGCATCAGAGCCTAAGGCAATTCATCCATCAGCTTATATTTTCTTCTCCACGTTCTTTTCTGCTACCTGTTACCCCACTACTGAGTGCACTTGCACGCGGAGCTGAATTCCTAAGAATTTCATGCCCTTCTCTATCCCATTCATTTGCTCCTTCGGAGTATCACTACATTTTTTTTATAATCCCCATACACCATTGTATGCACCACGAGGGATTCCATAAGAAACATATAGTTAGTTTGCAGCCTCAGACTGACAGGATGAAACTGATGCTGAGAACAAAGGCCCGTGAGCCAGCTCCTGGCTGACTCCAGGACCAGATCTGGGCCCGCTGACTCCTGGCCTGGAACTGTTCCTATCATAATTCTGCCTCTCTCCTCCTCTCACCCAATAACTTCAATATCACAGTCTTTTTTTATTGCAGGAAGATACTTGTGATGTTTAAAGTTATCTGAAAAGTCAGTTCGTCATTTTAAAAATGAATCTCCAAACTGGATAATTGTCACTCAATTATTTGTGACAGCCAGGGATTATGTGGAACCTGGAAGGCAGAGGTGTAGGGGACACGGGAAGAAAAGCCACATGTGTTCAAAAACAACCCTGTGAAGTTCCCTTACATGACCAGGAAGTGGAAAAACCAAGGGAGGCCAGTAGGGCTGGGACAGACCACAGCATAAATGAAGAAAACTCTCCGAAATGTGCAGGACGCTTCTAGCTACCTGTGTGTGCACTCAACCCTTGAGGACAGGACTGTGTGTGCAGGAGGTGACCCCTGCTGGCACCCACACTACCAGCTTGCCCTCAGTATCTCCAAGGGCAGGACCCCAGGCTAACTCAGTACCTTATATCCTGGCACACCTGTGAGAGCTCGAGGAATGGCTAGGACAGATCAAGCACCGGTCCAACTCTGCAAGCCACCTTCAAGACGAGGCAGGTCAGTGAGGCGAAGAAACGGGCATGTCTGTGAAGCCTCCTGCAGGGCTGCCAATCTGCTCTCACAGCTCCCAAGCGTACACTCATCCTACATTTTCTCCTCGCTCTTCAGCTACAACTCATCCCTGCTGCGTGCTGCCAACCACTCCTGTTAGGATCCTTCCTTTGGCTCCCACATCCATATGCATGGATTTTTGCCTTGGCTTAGGCTCTGAGATCAATGAGCCATACCTGGGTTCAGAGGAGCTCTGACGGTCAAATACAACAGTCCTTCCTGAAAGGGGGCTACTGCACTCTTCCCACATAAACTGTCTCAGCTCCGTTGAGGAGTTTTCTGTGGTCTGCTTGATTTTTTTTCTGTGACCATGGTCAACCATCCTCTTTGGATGAACTTTGCCCTTTGGATCTCCAAGGTGACTTAAAAAAAAAAGCCAAAGAAGCTGGTGAATCCTTGGACAATACCTCACGCAGGACATCAAGTTGCCCAAGACCCACTTAAGTCACAGAGGACAAAGAATTGTTCTCTGCCAAGAATTTCAATTTCTTTTTTCCTTGTCCCGCTTCCACTTTCTGTGCGCTGTCAGCTGGCATCGTACCTCACCCTCTCAGCAGCAATGGCAGGCAGAGCTCCCTCTGTACAGGTGGTTGCATCATGGTCCACTGCTTTGTGGGTCATTCGTTGTGGGTTTCACTCCCCACCATTTATTTAGTAACTCATTTTGCCGCTGATCCTTTACCTATGAGCACTAAATGGGAGCCTGACTGGGTGATCCTTGGGGCTTTGACTCACATCCTGCATTCAACAGGAAAGCAGAAGACTCCTTAGAAGTGGAATAGTGCTCCCTGTTCACTGGGGGAAGGTGTGGTAGCCACAAGGGAGGACTCGCACATGGAGAAAGGGAAGCAGGCCAAGTGCCCAGCAGGTAGAGCTCCACCATTCGGTCGAAGGCCACCCATACACATCACATTAGTGGACTGGTCTCCTAAAAGACAGTGAGGGCCTCGAGACAGGGACCATGTTTTACTCACCTTTGCTCCCCAATGCCTATCTAGCACCTGGAGCTATTTATGAATAAAAGGAATGAACGGTATCTAATGACTCCATTATGAACCAGTGAATGTGGGACCAATGATAGAAGGTATCCTCCAATCCCAATCTCTAGTGTTGACTCAAATTTGGTTGGTCTTTGATTTGAAGACATAATTGGGATTTAGGTGGTCAACACCAACCCGGTCCTCACAGCCCAATATTAAGAAGGGACATCTTAAGAGACTGAACAGGAGAGAAACAAGGAGGCTACCTCTCAGGTCCTAACCTTGCCCTCTCACCCAACATCTACCCGTAGCTTTCAAGCCCATTTCCTCTGGAAGCCTACCTCAGCTCCCCAGCCCCAGCCCACAGCCCACAGCCTCCCATCTGTTTGCGAAAGAATTGGCCTTCCTCTCACCACCCGCCTTCAAGAGGACAGAATCCACTCAGGCATGGAAGCAGGACACATATGAAAAGACCACAAATTAAATAACCCAGAAATATGGTGAGCACTTCCCCTCGCTGCCCCTCGCCCCACGTGTAGTGGTTTTGTCTCCACAGCTAAACTAGAAGCTCCTGGAAAATAAGAGCATTTTCTCATTTCCTCCACAAACTGCCAGCACTGGGTTGAGCAGAAGTCGGGCCCACTGGCCATACCCTATTTCTCCAGAAAAGGTGCTGCCTGGTGGCCTTTTTTTCCTCCAAAACACAGTGCTGATGGTAAGGTGCGGGTGGGGAGAAGTGTACCCCAGCTCCAACGCATTCTTGATATGTAGGGCAGGGCCAAATTAGTTAAGTCTCATTCTCTGTTTCTATTTTTGGAGATTGGTTGTGTATTTGGTGCTTTTTTCTTAAATCATTTCAAAATTAGGGTAAGAAAATAATTCTTTTTCAAGGTCCTTGTGAGGATACAAATAATACATGTATAGAAAGTTTTGAGAAAATAAGATGTAGGCACTGTTATTTTATCATTACAGCAAGCAGAGTGGCCACTGCTTTGGGCATCCTAGCAAAGGAGCTGGCAGGAAAGCTCCCTGGTCTTGCACCAGCCCCCCTCAGACCACCACCCCCGGCTGGCATACCCCTGCTGTTTAGACTGAGAAAGTATCACCTGTCTGGAAAACCTTCAAGGGCTCTCTGTGAACTATGGGACACCAGATCACCAGCAACACATCTCTTCGTTTTTCTTTTTACTTTCTGTTGGGCCTGGTATGACTGCCTGAAATAGTTCTCTTCCAATCTTGAGGCCAATTTTCTGTGAGTTGACAAACACAATAAAAATATATTAGCAGTAAGAAAGTGAATGTTCCACAAAAGCCCAGAATGGTTTTCTTGTCACTTGTGTGGTTCTAGCCTAAGGGCTTTGTGGTCTCTTTGTCACTGCTGTCAAGTGTCCTCCTCCTTGTCATTTTCCACTGCTTTGCATCAATTTTGGGATTTTAGATTCATGGTCCACAAGGCAGTAGACCATGATGCAATAACCTCTCCCTGATTTCTATGGGAACACTCACTCACCATGGCAACAGGCCATCTTACCCCTCCCTCCGGTGGATCACAATACGATCCACCTTGTCTTGGTTTTTTTATCTATTTTTACTTCATTTTTACATAGGGTGCAAGGTTGGGGTTGTCTTCTTCTTGGATGAGTGATCTGGTGTCACAGACAGGAGGGAGAGGCAGGTGATTACAGAGAAACGGACTATCTGCCTTTCAGACGAATGGGAACCAGAGGCTAAGGCCCTGCAGTGGGGAGGAGGTGCTTCTAAATATTCTCAACTTTGATAGAAATTATGCATTCTAACACAGATATATATATGCTGTTGTTGTTGTTGTTATGTGCCGTCGAGTCACCTCCGACTCATAGCGACCCTATGTACACCAGCCCTAAACTCCGCTCTGTCCTGTGCCAATCGCACTGTCTCTGACACTCCCATCCCAGTCACTGAATCAATCCACCTCATAGAGGGCCTTCCTCTCCTGCGCCGTCCCTCCACCCTCCCAAGCATGATGTCCCTCTCTAAAGA
>NW_006399808.1:3617196-3635071 GCF_000299155.1 Elephantulus edwardii | reverse complement strand
CACAGCTGATATTGAGCTTCTCCAGCGATTTTTTTCCACATATGTAATCGATCTGATTCCTATGCATGCCATCAGGTGAAATCCAGGTATATAACCTGTGTTTATGCCTCTTAAAAAATGTATTTGCTATGAATAAGTCGTGTTAAAAAATATAAGTGCAAGTTCAAACAGATCTCAATCGGTCAGTAACTACCACAGAGATGACAAGTTATGTGGGGGTTTTGGGAAAGGGGTAGGGACTCCAAGCAGGGAGAACCCACTTTAAGCTTTGGGAAGCCTGAGGCTGAGACCACTGACATCCAGGCTGACAAAGGAAGTCCTGAGAAGTCAAGAAGAGGTTCAGGATGGGGAATGAGAAGATGGTCAAAAAAAGGATAAAAAAAACTAGGGGAGCTCTGGTGGCCTACTGGCAAGAAGTTGTACTGTCATCCCGAAGGTGCATGGTTCAAATCTATCAGATGCTCCCCTGGAGAAGTAGAGGAAATCTCCTCTTGTACCAGTCGGATCTGATTCGACAGTACACACACAAAAAATAACAAAAAGTAACTAGAAAAAAATTTAATAATAATAATAAAAACATTTTTTCTTTTCTTCCTAACAGACACACATTAGATCCTAATCAGAGTGATTGTTGTTGTTGTTGTTGTTATTATTTAAACCTTTTACAAGAACAAAAGCCTGGGGGATTTTTCTTGCTTATTGGAAGGGAGAGAAAGAAAGTTTTGACTAAGAATTAGAAAGAAGGTCTTTATATTAAGACAATTTTTCAGTCTTCCCCTGAGGCAATGGCTGCATTGGCCATCTTTGGTCCAGTCTTTGTAAAGTGCCCTCCAGCTTGATTAATGCTAGTCTTCTCAGTGGCTCAGTGGAGATACTGTTGCCACAAGTTTCCTCCATGACTAAGGTTCTTTCTTAGGGCAGTCCTGCGTCCTGTCTCGGGCATCCCACCAGCCAGGGGCTTCCCAGTATAATTACAAATTGTTGGTGTTGTTTGGGTCCTGTGATAAGGGGTGGCTGAAGCAAAATAAAGAGATGCTTAGGGGACAGTGATTAGTGTCTGCACATCTCCCAGCTTGAGCAGGCGGGAACCACTTGCCTGTTCTCTGGTATTTCACAAGTAGCAAGAAACTTTAGTGCCTCCCCCCTTGCTCCTGGCACCATTATGAGAGTTCAAATTCTTTAGGGCGTGGCCAGTGGCGTGCAAGAGGGCCCTCTGCACTCCTATCATAGCCAGAAGCACTTGTGTGACGTGATGGCATCCTTGCGCCCTCGGAAGTGAGTGTTACGAATCATAATGAGGACCTCATGATACCAAGGCTGAGATATCAAGTACGTCAGAGGAGCCAGAACACAAAGTGCCGTGCAAGGAAAGTGACAAAGTGGCTTCCCAGATGTAGCACTCTGCTTCCATGAAGATTACACCCTGAGGAAGCCTCCAGGGTCCCGATAAGGGGGGATCAACTCGATGACAATGGCATGTTTAATCTCCGTCTAGTGAATCCCAGGAACGGGCCCGCGGTATACTAAGCGTGGCATGAAATGGGCTGAGTGTGTGAGCTGGGTGCAGGCCACAGCTGGAGCAAGGGTAACCCCCCCCCCCCCAGCACTCCGGTTTACAGGAGTCCTTCACGATCCAGGGACCTTGTGGATTTGGGGTCATTACACGGGGAATAGGGATCTCTGGGAATCGATGGTATGGACCTGGACACATGAAGCACAAAATGGCCGTGTGAAACGGTCGTGAGGTTAAAACAGCCTCTGACCGCTGGGATGTGTAAAGAGTGCAGAGGGCACAGAGCCTTCAGATATTGATGACGATGGTGACCAGCATGACCCTCTCACACAGTAACTGTCTAAAGATGTGTCCTCTCCCTTTGTGGATGGATCCTCCTGGTAGCCAAGTGTTTTAGGATGTTTGCCCAATTTTTATTACAAAATACAAATGCACAGCCTTTTTTGAAAAAGAATTCTGTTTTACCTATCAAAACTTTTTGTGTGGTACCGTTCAGGAAGTCTACTCCTGGGTATCCATTCTTAAATATTCAAAGGTAGGCAAAGAAGTCTGCACCATCTTGTGGCATTTTATCGCACACATGCCCATCATGAATAGAGTGGAGAAGTAGGTACCCAAATGACACACCCAATTGATCAGAATACTAGATGGCCATAAAAACTGCAAAGCTGCTGAAATCCAGACCCTATGTCCACATGAAGTACAAGTCCACTTTAGCTGTAGGGAAGCAGAACACGGCTGTCTGACCTACAACCCACAGTGGGGACTAGACAGAAGTTGACTGCCTTGACCAGAAGAGGAGCAGAACTGGTAGGGGGCAGAACTGACCACAACACGTAGGTACACGAAGCCTACCAAAGGCAGGTCAACTAAGGCGTTGAAGAACACTCTGTCATTCCCAGCAGGGCCTATCACCAGGAAATAAGCAACAGCAGTTTCTGAGTTGGAGAGAGACAAGATAAGATGCTCTCTGTGAGGTGCAGACACACAGACTGCTGGGCACTAACTGTGGAACAGGAACACTAAGGGAAAACCTCTGGCTCCACCAGGCTATGCCAGCACTCCAGACCCTCACCCCATCCCTGAGCACAAGAGAGCAAGAGACCACTGCTTCAAAGGACCTGAAGTCTGGTTTGCGCTGAAGGCATAGCAGCACTAAAATACTGAGAGTAATAAATGAAATCCAGCTAAACTCATACTAGAGTCTCCAGTGGGGATCCACTCTATGTAGGTGCCCAAAGAAATGAAAACGGGTGGTGTGTTAGGTATGGCTTTGCTAACCAAAGCTTCGACCCAGCACCTGCTCAGAGGGACAAGAATGGGCAGCGTTCTTCCATCAGTGTTCTCAGAGCCCTGACGGAGATGACTATGAGTTGGAATCAACTCAACAGCTGTGAGTTTGGATTTTGCCTTGGAACAATTTCATGCGAACAGCCTAACAGAGAGGTATGTTTGTCTCAGACATATATACTTCTGTGTCAGACTCTTCTGATCTACAATATCAAGCATTACATTAAAATAATTAAAACATGCACACAGATCAAGACAAAAGAATATTGTCAAAATAAAGCAATCAATACAGCCTGGCTCAGAGATGATCCAGACCTTGGAACTATCCGCCAGGGACTTTAACTATGATTGGTATGTGCAGTGATAAATTGAGAAAAGGTGCATAAACAAATTGGGAAGTGGGGACTTCAGCAGAGACAGGAAAAATTAAGGAATCAAAGAAAAATACTAAAAATAATAAACATAATGTCAGAAATGGAGCCCAAAGGAGGGAAAGTGGTGGGTTGCTAAGTGAAAGTTTGGCGGTTTGATCCCATTGGTTTCTCTAAAAGAAAAAAGATGAGGCAGGCTCTTCCCATTGAGTCACAACTTAAGAAACCCAAGGATGGCTTCCCTGAGGCAGGGTTCTGGGTCAGAGATGAAGAATTACTCTGACAGGCTCATTGACAAACTGTACAGAGCTAAACAATTACTGAGCTTGGAGAACAGTTCAATAAATTATTTTTTTTTTTTTAAAAAAGAAAAAGTAAACTGAAACCATTAAAGGAGTGGGGGGGGGGGGAAATCTGAATAGAACATTCCTGTCTTTAGAGATCATGTCAACAGAAAGGAAAAAGAAAAGAAATATTTGAACACCTACTTGCCGAGAAAAAAAACCTCACAGATCTCAACTACTTGGGCAATTTAGAGGACAAAGGGAAGATATCTTCAAACCACGGAAAGAAAAAAGAGCCAAAGCCAAGAATTAGCATCCCAGAATTTTATAACAATGAAGAACCTGAAGATGAGGCTCCTTGGAAAGTTGAACAGAGCACCTAAACATCACACTTCTCAGTATCCTAAAAAGACGGAAAAGCCAGCTGTTGTTGTTATGTGCCACCGAGCCACCTGAGACCCATAGCGACTCTGACCCCTTCCCGGTCCTGAGCCAGTTACTAATTCTGACACACCAACCCCCAATGCCTCAGTTACTATATTAATACATCTCATCCAGGGTCTTCCTCTCCTGCACTGTCCATCCACCCTTCCAAGCATGATGTCCTTCTCTAAGGATCAGTCAGTCACTCCTGGCCACATGCCCAAAGTATGTGAGACAGAGCTTCAAAATCCTAGCCTCCAAGGAGAAACTTGGTTTCACCCTCTCCAAGATAGACCTATTTGTTTTCTTGGGAGTCCATGATAATGTTCAAGAATCTTTTCCACACCACAACTGGAAGCCATTGATTCTTCTTCTGTCATCCTTAATAATTGTCCCTAGTCATTGTCTGTCATCCTTAGTCATTGTCAATTGTCTTCATAATTACTTGTTATGCTTCAGAGAGCTTGACAATGACTAAGGAAAAGCCAGTACTGAGGTAAATACCAGAACATTTAGGAACTAGTAGGATCCAAAAGATAGAACCCAATTTTGTCAAATTATTTGAACCTTAAAAAGAAACAAAGTACTGACTGTGGAGGAAACTTGAAAACATTTACAGTGAAGAAAATACACCAGAGCAGAAGTTAACATAGCACCTAACACTAAAAAAATCCACTGTCTTTTGAATTTCTTTCAACTCTTAGTTAGTCCTATCTAGTCGGCTGCCCACGGAGTTTCCAAGGCTCTAATTTTTACAGAAGCAGACGACCACGTCTTTTCCCTGCAGAGCAGCACTGTGTGCAGGAGATCCCCACTTCTTGTCTACTTCCCTTTATATGAAATACCCAAAGTGGGTAGCTGCGGAGAGACTACAGATTAGTGATAGAGACTTGGCAAAGCAGGGTGTTGTTGAAGCTTACTGAGGATGGTGATGATGGCACAGCACAGAATATGAAGTGTTACTGAATTGAACACTTTAAAATAAGAAACTTTATTTTACATCAATTTCACTCCAATTAACAAAAACCACCATCACTCATAGAAAAACCCAGACAATGCCCCTCAAAAAACAAAACAAGCTCAACTGTCTGTTTAGAACAACCCAATTCGGGTACTTAAGCCTGAACACTGTATATGTTTGTGTTATCAATAGATGGGTTACCCTTCACAGGAGCTTCAGAAACAGATGGCTGGCTTTAAAAGGGCTCTAAAGAAAACCTGACAGTAAAGTTTCCTTAAATACATTCTTTCAGGAAAGGTGAAATACGTTTTGAACCACTTCAAACCAGACATGAATCACAGGAAATGTCATTCAAGAAAATTCCCCAGGGCTGCAAGAATATATGATACTCAGAACCCTAGAAATGGTGAAAATGCCATTTATCCAAAGAAGCAGTTTGCTTGCTTCTCTGCAAATAGTCCTTATCAACATTTACCCTCTTGCTGTCTACTATAATAGTATCAATTTGCCAATTCCAATTTGCTTTGAGCTTATTGCCCCAGATCCAAAGTTTTTACAAATATCCAGCCTCCAACTTCCTACATCTGAGTACTGCAGTGAGTCCACAATAAACTTAAGTTTTATTAAGAGAAAAAAAGAGCAACTAAAGCTATATACACACAGCAGGATGTGTGAGAAGACTGTGTGAATGGAAATGCACAGCAAAAGATCTTAAAGTAACCCCAAAGCCTCCACTTTGCAGGAACATAACCACAGGTCTCAGTGGCCGTTGTGGCTGTGGGCTTCCTGTCCTCATTCTCTTCCATGTTGTTTGAAAACCCTCCACAATTAAGCGGGTATTAGCTCTGTAATTTAAACAAATTCCAAAAGTAATCACAGCTTAGGGATAATTAGTGTGACCTGAGCAGAGAAACTGTTTGCTCTGGGTTTTTATTTTTGTGTGTAGTGTTGTATTGTGTTGTGGGGTTTTTTGGCAAAATTTAAGTCATTAAAAAAAAGGCACAAGAGTCAAGTCTAGACCCTCATTCAGAAACTCAAGAAAACAGCCACAGGTATAAACCACCAAAAATTCCTTTTCTCCTTTTTTCTGAATAGCTTCATCCAGAAGATGACTAGTTGGTCAAACCAGTCCAGCTTCAGTTGTCACTTTCTTAGAAGACGCTTGGCTATGCTCTCGGCCTCATCCCAGTAGGGTTCACTCGTATGGATTCATTCCAGGAGTCAGTGAACGAAGCCCCATCCTGGATGCAAACATGCATGATTGGGAGAGCAGGTGGGAGGGGCAAGGGGTCCCACGTGGAGAAGAACCTGAGGAGAGGCCCCAAGGGACTTCTCAGTTCCCCCAGATCACTTTGGCTGAGATGTGAAAAAACCAAGCAGGACTCGTCCCGGCCTGGGGACCAGGAGGAAGTGGCTGGATGCCTTGGTGGCCCAGTTGATCTCCTTGACCTGACTGAGGACTCGGACGGACCCCATGTTAAATCACTATATTGCTTTTGCTGCCTCCAGCCAATGATCCTGAACCATTGGTGGCACCAACAGGTCGCAGATCAGATTCCTGTCTGGATCACCATGGGCTGGTGCGATTCTGGTCATACTCAGCTGCTGAGTTGTCCTCTGGCCTCAATTGCTAGAGCTGCCCAGGCTGGCACTCACGGGAGCGTCCTCTGCAGCAGGGGACCCAAGACTAAATCAAAGACACCTTTGCCTCCCAGAAATGTTCTCTGAACCACCTGGATTCTGGGAGTTTTCATCCTGTTCACAGGGCAACACTGCCCTCCTGCCACACACAGTGACCACAGAACAAAAGCATAATCTCTTACGTGGGCTCACCCCTGTGCACAAAGTCACAGGACATTTGAAAGCAGCAGCTTTGCTGACAAAGCACTTTGAGAATGCATCCACTTTATCAGGCCACCTCCTCCTAGAGTGTGGTTTTAGAAGTTTATTCTGGTTAAATTAATAAAATTTAAAAAATCCTGAAAATAATTCCTTGAACAGACCTCTCACACTCTGGAAATGGATGTCTTGCCTTTCATGTCGCCATTGCGGGCTACCAGGAAGAAGCGGGGAGGCCGAGGCATATATTGGAAAGCCTCAGGGACATTTCTATGTCATTGTCCCAACTGGACAGATGCCTCTCTGTCTGCAGGATCTGGACTACGAGGGCCTAGCCTTTCTTGCTTCCTTGGTCCTGTCTCCATGTTGGAAATACGTGTCAGCAGGGCTGGGGCCTCAAGCCTTACAGCCACATTAGCTGGCCAGCACATTAGCTGCACAGTGACACAGCTGAGGGGCAGAGCAGGAAGGGTCTGGAAGCAGGCAGCTGTTTCCACCTCCCATGAAGCATCACTTCCAACCCAGGCCTTCCTGAGATGGGCTGAGTCACATGAGAGGCTCGGGGCTTTGCATGGCTTCTGTCTTTTCAGGATTATTTTTTGGCAAAGCTATGTGCCCTGGTGCATCAGCATATCAGTTTGGTTCTCCAGACATTGGTCTTCCCTCATTGCCCAGGTCTGGGTGGAGGATGGTTAGCTTCTCAAACACCTTCGCAGGTATTTCCAGAGCAGATCAGGGCACAGACACTCTCACTGCCACTGACTAGCTGTATGGTCTTGGACAAGTTCCTTAACTTCTCTGTGCCTCAGTTTCCCCGTCTGTACCTAACAAGTAGGATTGAAAGGCCAGTTAAGGGAGTACCTGGTACATAGTAAGGGCTGTATAGCTGCTATTACTGTTACTGACTCCTCAGTACACAGTAGGACTACAGGTCCATCTCTCAATTGATTAGGTTTGTTCTGGATATTGAGCTGAGAATTTCTGATGACCTGTTGTGCTGCTTCACCTTTAGAGCAGATAAGCTCACCTTCACCAAGGACTTCAGCTTTCTCGATGTCTTGTTTATCTTAGAATACAAGTGAAGGGATGGGGAGGCTACATCCTCAGGCCTTGAGGCTCACAAGCTAAGCCTGCAAATCATACAGCCACAAGTGCCTACCAGGGAGGCAGAGAGATATCTTCTCCTCCCCAGAAACAAGCTTTTCTAGGGATGAAGCAAGGCGAATGGAGGAGAGCCACTTTATCTCTGCCCATCTCGGTTTCCTTATTCACAATTTGACAGCTTTAACTGGATAATCTCCAGTTTCCTCTCCTTTAAGTACAGGCTTTTAGGATCTGGCATATTCTTAAAGTTTTCTGAGTTACCCTTGCACCTGTACAACCCACTGACCCTGGATTATAGGAATGTGGGCTACTCCCAATAGGAGAGTAGAAACCCTTAGCAGGTTTAGGCGGTTCCCAGAGGAAGGAAAGCTGAATTCATGAAAATCAGAGCCACAGGAACAAAGTTCACAACACATAGGACTCACTGTCCAAGTAACTGACCCTCATTTTCCTGAAGCACAAAACTTTTACCTTGCAACTGCAGAGTGTCAGAAGAGTTTCTCATCAAACTCCACCTCCTCTTAAAAGGTGACTTTTTAGCATTAAGTTAAGAACTCAATGTAAGTAAGTGGAGGAAGAGACTGAACTTATTTTGTAAATTGTTATGGAAAATCCCGAAGAATTCACCCAAGTCTGTCAGGATGGACCACCTTGTTGAGGGCGGGCAGGGTGCAGGTGGGAGGACCCACACTGCGCTGGAGGGAGGCAGGGCTCAAACTCAGCTCTTGCCATGGACGTTGGTTCTCCTGATGCTGCTCCTATGGCCTGTTGGCCACACATTTAGAATTCGGGTCTATTACATATGTGTGTGTAACATTTCATAGTAACAAAGGACTGAAAAGAGCAGAAAGCTGTTTCGCGACACAAAGCATATGCAAAGCACAGTTTGAAAATTACTGCTGTTTCCGTAACTGTGCAAACATGCCACAGGTTCCTCCTTCAAATTCCCACCAGATGCTTGGTGTCCCATTGTTGTCCCCCAAATGTAAACGCCACAGTTCCCTGGGTGCTTCCCGCTGTGGCTGAGCACCTCCTCAGAGCAGCAGTACCTCACACACACACAGGGCATGCGTAGAGAGCAAGCTTGACTGGGAACCTCCCACAGGCCTGCTTGAGCGCTTCCCAGGCTGAGCTCCCCCTTCAATCCTTCCTTCCATCTCTCCCTGAGCAGGGGACAGACTTGAAGGCTTGCCTACCTCCTGCTCCCTTTGCCTTGGTATCTCCTCTGATAAGCCTCTTGCATGTCTAATCCAGTCTTGGAAACTGATTATTTTTCCCTTCTCCAAGAACCTGAATGAACACTACTGTAAACTTTACACATACCTTAAAAACTGGAGACCAAGCTGGATATATGGCTATAGTTTTTCTTTTCTTTTGAGTGTTTTCTGTTAGTAAATGTTAAAATGGGGGAAGGAAGCTCATAAAATGGTTACATATGTTGCTAACATTCCCTTATTTAATTCACTTGGAGCTACTATTTTGATTGGTGGCCCTCACTAGTCACTTTAGATGTTGCCTTTTGAACACCCTCCTACTTGAAAGATTCCACACTTAATGTATTTTGTCTCCTCAAGCTAGAAGCCCAAATTTGCTTTCTCAGAATTCCCTGCAGCCAGACAAGGCTGGATTCCCCCAGAATGATTTCACTGGTTTTATTGCTCGACCAAGCGCCTCAGACATGATGAAACAGATCAGTCCCAGGGAGGCCAAAGATGTAACAAACAGTCCAAAAGGGGAGGAACATTGTAGGAAGCACCCATTACATGAGACTTGTTTGGCAACCTGGTCTAACAGCACCCGGGACTTGGCAGCAACAAAGCTTGCCTTTTGCTTTGGCCTGCCTCAAGTTCCCTTTAATGCTATTCTCACTGTTTCTTTGAGAATAAAGTTAGATACTGGTTTTAACAGAAGAAACTACATAAGCAATATCTCATTACCTGAGTGGCAAGCAACTCATAGCTGATCCTCCAGAGGGTTCCTGTGGCTGTGAATTGCTCTTGAGGAGGTTGCCCATAAATGGGACATTCACCAAATAAAACCCTATGCAGGGTGTTATTTATTTTGCAGAAACATTTGAAAAGAAATTATTCATGTAATAGTCAAATTTTCTTTGATAAAATTATCACACTAAAATAATCCCCTAATTTTCCACCCAGTCTATTATAATCATATTTTCTCAAATGTTCCTCAAAATTTCTTGCTTCTATTTTGCATTGTAAGTCTCTTAAGATTCTCCTCCTATAAAATAGGTCCACTTCTCATGCGCACACATTTAAAATTGTTTTAAAAAAAAATACCAGGACACATTTTTGTAGGGCAGCCTACAGTTTAGATTTACCCTGGTTCCCCCCAACCCCTTTTATTTTCTTGTTGTGTACCTCAGACTGGCATATGAGATTGCCCTTCCATCTTCAGTGGAGGAGCTGGTGGATTTGAACTGCACGTCTTTAGGATTGCAGTGCAACTTCTTGCCACTAGGCCACCAGAGCTCCCTTTGACCTGGTTTCTTTGTTAACACTTTCAATTTGTTCTCTTTCTAAACGTCCTGTTAACAAGGAAATGGACTTAAAGCCTTGGTTTTCTTCCATTTAATCATTTGGCACCTGACCAGGGCAGGGGTGAGGAGTACCCTGTGTCATGTATACTCATGTATACATTTGTTCCCTCGTCCTCATGGTGAGAAATAGAACAGCTGGTGTTGAATTCATCTTCACTGAAGTCAAGTGCGATCAGAGAGAAGGTGGCAACTGCCAAGTCTGGTTGCATTTTTGCCACAAGCCTGCCTTAATATTTGCAATACATAGTTTAACTTCTCACCTAGGACTTAACTTTAATCCTAAATGTGTTTCCAAAGATGTAATTTTGGGGTCAAGTTTTGACTATCTGGATCAATGCATCATAGCAATACTCTGTTTAAAAGGTTTGGTCCTCTTTTCATGAGATATTTAGCTAATTAAATGGATTTAAAAAAATTATTTTAGTAAAAGACTACTGATAGATTTTCTAAAAGAATCTTATTCTTGGGGAAATGTAAAGCCCTAACACCTTGAAAGTGTGTGTGACATAGTATGCAGAGATCCACTGTTGTAGGGCACACCAGACAAGCCTGCTGGGGGCAGGCCTTTATCCATCTGGATTACATTTGGCCGTGACTGCCCCCCGCGCCCCCAAACTCACCTTACCATGGTGGTGCTAGAGTGTCCTGGACATTTCTTCCTAGGTGCACTGTTAGGCTGAATAGCAGCAACTCCATCCTCTTGGACTTTGACCTCACTTCCCCTCCTTCCAAGGCAGGCAGGCATACCAGACTGAAATAGAAGGAAGCTCAGGAACGAAGAGAACGCCTGCAGGTGCGTGGTGTCTCAGAGCAAAAATATTCCAGGATGAAACTGCTGAGCCAGAACACCCCCAATGTGTCTCCCCTCGCCCAGAAAGCCAAGCCCAGAACACCCAACCTACCTCCTTGCATGGGGCTAATGCTGCATAAAGAGCCTCAGCTGGCTTTCACGTGGCATATATTAAATTTGCTATAGATTCGGCTTTGGCTACTTTTAGACCTTTCAAAAACTGTGTCGTCTCCCTGTGCAGGCAGCCATCATGCACTGAAGTTCCCAGAATGCTTCAAAGTGCAGTACTTGATGTCCCTCTCTTCTCTGACCCTGTCCCTTCATGTCCATGTCCAATGTGCCAGGGTCAAAATAGTATATAAGCAGCAAGGGGGTGTGACAAGATGGGAACTCCTTCCAGATTTTTTTTTTAAAAAACACACCATATATCCTTGGCTACACTGAAAAAACCCAGAAGTGCCAACAGCCCAAATAGTGACACAGACCATGGTGCTTTCTGGCCCTCTCTGTGGGATGTCACAGTCACTGGCTGGCAGCTTCCTCAACCACAAGGACACAAGCCCACACACTGGCTTTGCCTCCTCATGTATGTCAGACTTTGTCTGCCTCTTGAGTTACTGGCTCACAACAGGACCCTTTCTTCTGGGCTCTATAGCTGCATGGACCATCACAGCAATGTCTACAATACCAAAACCACACACACACCACTATTTTGTCATCCCGTGTTGTATTACGTGCGTGAACAAGCAAGCAATTGTGTGTTTAACTTTCCTGGTGAGAAGGGAGCACACAAGTTGCCTTCATTTGTATCTACATTAAAAAAGCAATGGTGGTCAAGAGATCAATAAAAACCTGTTATCTTTCAGGAAGAGGTAGTATGGCATCTTAGTGCATACATTTTTTAGAAAAAAAAATTTAATTGTAATTTTAATACAAATTTACAGAAAAAAAATGGATTTTTCTCTGGGATTGCAGGGCAGCTCCTTGCCACTAGGCCACCAGGGCTCCTTACATTTTAGTGTGTGTGTGTGTGTGTGTGTGTGTGTGTGTAAGATTGGATTTTCATTCTTTGTTGCACATTTTCCTTCCTATTTTTTTTTAACAAAGAGATTGTCTTTATTATTATTTGTGGGTTTCCCATTTGGGAATAGGGGCACAGACTCTCTGGCTGCTTCATGCTGAACAAGGCATTGAGATGAAGGGGACGGGGGCCCACTTTAACATTTTACTGGTGGTGTTGAGTTGAAGCTGCATGCCTTCTTCTGTTAAAAGATATTTTCATGACGTTTACTGCCCTCTGGACTGCAAAGTGTTTACATGGGTGAGTCCAGTGGGAGTGGCTGGCTGGACTGTGAGGTTCCATCCCCCTTTGCTTCTTTATCTGGCAGTTATATTTCCCTTTTGTCTCTGGAACTGGGCTCAGGGTTCAGGTTCTAGAAGAAGACTCAGTGTTCAGGTTACCTGTAGGAAAGGGAGCCAACCAAGGACTGCCGGGGACAGCACTTCTGGCCCCAGAGCCACCATCATTGCCCTTTTCTCTCCGCCAAGTGGTCTACTTGGGACTCGAAGTAGGTACTATTATTTTCCCCTTCCACAAATGGAGAAGGGGCTTCCAGAGTGGTGAGCAGACCTGCTCAAGGTTGAAAAAGTAATAAAGGCAGTAGAACAAGGACTCAAACCAAGGTTGTCTCAAGGCCAGTTGTGATGTAGTGATTTCCATGTATGACTCAGGTCAGCCTTCTTCCCAGAATTCTGTATACATATTTTATAGAACTTCTTTTTAAGAAAAAAAAGATACAAAGCAACACCAGGAAGTCTGATCAACAAGTCTTTCCAGAGAGGCACCTTCTAAGTCAAGGAGGCTGGGACAATTTACTGTGTCCTCATTCACACACAACTCCACCACACTCCCCATGGTTCAAGTTCATGTAGCCATGAACTTGAACCTTGTCTTGAAGGAAGTCAGAGGGCGCCCCTGAGGGCCCACTGTGGTGGATCCATGGGTATCCCTGGAGCCTTTTCTCCCATTTCACACCCACCTTTCCCAACTATGGGCTCCAGTTCCTCCCCATCCGATTCCTGCATTTTTAAGTGCCAATTTCAACCTGAAATCTAGAACCTTCATCTTTCAGATACAATTAGGAGATTTTTGGTTTTTGTTTTAAACAAATGCCCTACTGCAAATAAAGATAGCTAAAAGGAGTAGCTGCCTGGAAAATCACCTAGGTAGCCCCTGAAGTCTTAAAAACAGTAACTTATATTTTGTTAAGAATGCAACTTAAGGAGTGGGGCCATTGAAATGTGGGGGAATGGTCGCAATTGCTGCTAGTGGTCTTAATGGAGGTTTTACTGTGGCTACTGCGACACATACCTCACTCATGACTCACCGTTTGTGAGAAAGACACATTGCTGTGGCAGGAAAGGATGGAAGAGCAGGCTCAGAGCCTAACTGACAAAACAATGGCTACATTTCAACAAGGAAAGATACCTCCTACTGTGTTCTCTGCTCCTCCTCCAGCAGGTGCCATGATCCCATCTCCACCCAGTCTCCCAGGTCCTTCTTGTCCTGGTATGAGGCCAATGATGGGACCTCATCCTCCTGGGATGATGCTAGTAGGAACTGCTCCACTCATGGGAGGCCACATGCCAATGATGCCTGGGCCCCCAAAGACGAGGCCTCCTGCCCGTCCTGTGATGGTGCCCACACGGCCAGGAATGACTCAACAGGACAGATATGGACAGAATGCAGCTTCTTTGTATGTTTTATAGTACTTGTACTACTTCACCAGGAGATTCTGGTGCTTTGACTATGGGTGTCTTCTAACAGCACAAGGAAGACTTGCTTCCCTTTTCTATCAGAGAACAGTTTCAGAATGGAGTAAAGGGCAAAGGATTAAAAAAGCAACTTTTGTGTTGTGACATGTGAAAATTGAGAACTCTTAGTTAAAAAAAAAAGAATGCAACTTAAAAGATTACCTGCATTGCTTTTAAGAACAAGTGTTGCAGACCGAGGGTCCCAAAGAAAGGAATAATTTTATGATTATTAATAAAGAGACAAACAGCCAGGAATGTGATAGAGCAGAGAACATAAAACAGGGGGCCAGCAGTTCTCCACTGAAGACCCCAAGCCAAGCTTCTCTGTATATTTATTGAAAATTATCAGGAAGTAAATCACAAAGAGAATTCAATGCAAATGAAGCCAAGCTCTTTCTGTTGAACACCTTCCCGCTTGACTCAGGAAGGAGGGGTCCACAAATGTAAAAATTTGGTTTACCCTTAACTATTAACCTTGATGCCTCAGGGTGAACTCTAGCTCAGGAAGTAACACTCCCTCTGTAGGGGGCCCCTTGCTGTCTCCTGTCTTGCAGGGAACAAACAGCTCATTTTCTAGGATCTGCCACAAGAGAAATCCTAATTTATATATCTGTAATTCCTTCAATTCCTGAACAAGGGTTTTCATATAATATTTGGTATAAAGTTTGGCTTCCCATAAACAAGTATCTGTTACTAGGTGCTACTGAGTTGACTGCCATCCAGTGACTCTAGAAACTGTAGCTTGAAACCTTGCCCTATCTTGTGCCATCCTTGCAATGTCCACCAGCTCAATCCCTGATGGTGCTGTCATGATATCGGTCCACCACTGACCCTTCACCTTTCCCAGCATGATATATTTTCCCAAAGATTGGTACCTCCTGACAACAGTCCAAAGGATGTAAGGCAAAGTCTCACCTTGGTTGGGCTTTCTTTAACACAGATTTGTCTGCTCTTTTTTTGACAGTCTGTAAGATATCCAATACACTTTACCAACAACAATTCAAAGTCATCAATTCTTCTTTCACCTTCCTTATTCATTGCTTAGCTCTCACACGTATACAAACTCATATATTGTCGTTGAGTCAGAACACACTCATAACTGACCCTCCAGGGGTTTTTTGGAGGCTGTACATCTTATGGAAGGAAACTGCCCATCTTTCTCCCTTGGAGCTGCAGATGGAGCCGAACACTAAGAGAGGTGCCACCTTGGGGTCATCAGTGCAACCCCTTGCAGAAAGAATAGGCCACTAGAGCTTCATGAAGCAGTGGAAAATACCATAGCCTAGGTCAGACACATCTCACCTTTAAATCCTTGCTTGTTTGCATTTTAAAGAGGTCCCTGACATGAGATTTTATTGTTAGTGGAAGCAAACATTTTAATATATTTCAAACACAAAGGTGTGCACACTGGTTATCAAGCCTCATGTAAGCTACAAACTTGGAAAATATCTATTATCTTCATCCTGATCAGTAGCAGAGAGTTCTGGTGATGCAGTCAATAAAGAGCTGTGTTGTTAACACAAAGGCAGCTCCTTTTTACTGCTGACCTACCAGAGGCTCTGCAGGATAAAGTCTCCTCCCATGCAATGGCCAGCCTTCGGAAAGCCTTCGGAAAGCCTGCTACAGGGCCAGCAAGGACTTGGTTCCAACTTGAGAGCAATGAGTGACTATTAGTCGATGATCTGGATTTAAAAATGTCAGTCCAAAAGAGCAGCTTTCATTTCCGGCAAATATCTTGCAATTTTTAATGTCTTATTACTACCCAAGTATAAAGCCTCTACTTGTACTAGAAGACCAGACATAAGGTGTGGGAAAGAGAGGAAGCTGGAGGGATTAGAATTTTGTGGGAAGGGAAAACAAAAACCCAACAACAATACACTAGCCTCCATAAGATGCGAGTAGAGTATGCTAAAAAACAAACAAAAAACCTAAAACCATACATTTTGAAAATAAAAGTGTTCTAGGAAATTAAAACATGAAAACTTGA
The DNA here is from genome assembly GCF_000299155.1 of Elephantulus edwardii. NCBI lineage: Eukaryota > Metazoa > Chordata > Mammalia > Macroscelidea > Macroscelididae > Elephantulus > Elephantulus edwardii. The sequence continues at coordinate 3,619,138 of NW_006399808.1, read as the reverse complement.
TAGAAGGGTTATGAACAAGCACAGTTGAGGCCATTTCCCTAATGGTATGAACACAAAATGGTACCAGCTGAGTTGGGGGGTGGGAGGATGGGTGAGTTGAGGAAGCAGGCCAGGGCTCCAGCAAGAAAAACTGAAAGAGGGGTGAAGTTCATGCTGTCTTCACATGTCAGCCCTCAGTGTCTGCATCTCCACGCAACTCCTCACTAAGTCCCCGACCAATTCAGATGGACTCGTCAATAGTCTGTGACCACACAGATTTTGCAACTTTATTCCTCACCCAGAACCAACAGAGAAGGTAAACCCACACACATGCCTGTGGGGAGAATTTGGATCTGGACTCAGTTTTTTTTTTCTCTTCATTCATGATACAGGAAACAGAAGGATCATTCAAAGGACAGAAATTAAACTCAAGGAAATAAATTTTAAAAATTCCCAGGATGTTCTGCAGAAACTCAGGGATGGTACCAGGATGACAACCAGCAGCAGACTTAGAGGGCTGGATACCAGAGCTGCGCATCCAGGATGGGAAGGGGACAATTGTGAGCTCTCACTGATGCTTGGTAGAGGACAGCATGGGGTCTGATCTTCATTCTTGTTTCTCCCATGCTCACCTACTTGCCAGGCCAGCTAGAGTCTGTCTTCGTCACACAGATGGGTTTAGCATTGCTTCATTCTAGAAATCTACTCTTAAGTGTGGAATCAGTGCCAGCAGCTTGTTCCTGACTGAGACGAGTCTCTGCGGGCCTCCTCTGGGGACAGCCCTGGTGCTCACCTTGACCACGGGGAACCCAGTTTTTGCAGGACTCACTCAAGTCTTCTCAGAAGGGGCTCTCACCAATTCTCAGGGAACGTCAAGGAAGCTCTGACCTAGATGCCTCATCACCTTCTCTGGCAGTGGTGTTCTTGGAGGTTCATTTTCAGAACAGCAAGAAAAAGAAGATGCCACAGGAGGGAGCCAGGGTGGCTTCAGTGGGGAAGAATTTGGTCCAGGGGGCAAACAAGGGCTTCTGAGGCAGAGGGCTTGTTGCTTTCCTTAAAGTTGCTGGTGGAGACACTATGCATTTTATTATCTTCGAAACCACATATTTATATCATTACATAATCTTCCGCATATGTGACACATTTCACAGTTTAAAGACAATTATAACCACATAATAGCAAGGGGATCAGAAGGGAGAATCATCAAGGTGACATTTTGGGAGGTGAGACTAGACAGAAGAAACCAAGTGGAAGGAGTTAATAGAGAAATTGGAGCAGAGAAAGGTCCCTCTCAAAAAGGATGGCCACCCCAGTGTCAGCTGAGCACCCGAGTTGGATTTGGCTGTTTACCTGTGCCTACTCTACACTTCCCCAAATTACTGGTCACCACTGACATTCATGACCCTTGCTATCTGGTGTGCTCCATCACCCCAACCCCTGAATGCAGCAGCCCAGCTTCCCGGTGCCACCGCCCTCCCCGCCCCCCATGCTGGCCTTGGGGCTTTGTATCAGCAGAGAAGGCTGTGGGGCAGCCCCAGCACAAGGGGCCAAGGAGACGTCTCCGCCCTTAGGACAAAGCCACTCCTGGAGTTGGTGTTTCCTCAGCCTCCTGCAAGGCCAGGTGGGTGGTGTACACCTGCAGTCCTGTCTCCTCCCCAGATCCCGGAATCACAGGTGTGCACACTAGAAGGGCCTTAGAGAAGATCACTCTCTTTGGAGGCAGAGACACTGAGGTCCGCAGAAAGCTAGGTCTCAAAGTGAGGTCCGCCTCTTGGTTCTCAACTGGCATTTCCAGAATGATCTAAGCCTATGGAGCAGACACAACCTTGGGGGCACATCAACTGGGTCGTGGCTGAGCACACTGCCCACATCACAAGCTTGAGAGCTCTCGGCGTTGCTGGTGTATCTAAGAACTGTCCTCGAGGCCACAGTGCAATCAAATGGCCTATAGAATAGAGAAGAT
>NW_006399808.1:3593359-3617076 GCF_000299155.1 Elephantulus edwardii | reverse complement strand
AGGACAAAACTTGAAAATATAAAAAAGGCCAGACTTTATGATCTAATTACAGGGAAGAGCAGTGACGTACATGCAGCCTGTAAGGTGGATGGTGACATCAGGGAGCCATGTACTCCTCAGAATAACCAAGCACACAGGAACCCGGGCAGCATGTGTCCGAGGAGAAAGCCCTGCAGCCAGGAGAGGCAATGACAGAAGGGCTAACAGGGATGGAAACCACAGGAAGGGAGCAGGAATGCATTCGGGGCTTTGTAATTAATAGTATAAAACAAAACATGTATGAATGATTGAAACACTAAAACAAAACATGTATGAATGATTGAAACACTAATCTGCTTTGTAAACTTTCACTCAAATTACAATGAAAAATTAGTAAAACGTAATTCAAAGCCCGTCAGTCAGTGATGTAAAGGGACAATTATCTATTCCCTTGTAATTACAAAAGAAATCTACTGAAGAAAATGTAAAAAAAAAAAAAATCAAACACATGAGCCTTATGAAAATAAGACAGTAGCTGGTCATGATAGACATACAGGCCTGGCTCAGATGGACTGACAGGATGGGAGGGAAGGACAGTGCCAAGGTAGAGGTCAGTGTAGGTAAATGGGGCTTGGATTATCAAGATAACAGGAGCTCTCGCACCAGGCACTGTGGAAGAAGAAAGCTGTCTCAAGTTCAGGAGTAAAGGGATGCTGAGGGAGCAAGGAGTGAGCAAGAAGTGAAATATTCACAACAAGTTACAGAAATTGACCTTTATTTTGTTGTACTAAAGTCTGTTTAACTTTTGATACAAAGTAACATTTTAGTACAGAAAATCCCAGTCTGTCAGAACAGTACCTGTCTGTTTACACGTACCATCACCTCCCACCCTATTTTGAGAGCTACATACACACACCCCAGGGGTTCTCAAAGGAACGGGTGGAGACAGATCTACAGTTTTCTCTCGGCTGTTTGAGCTAGATAATTTGTACCTGTAAAAGAAAGGACAGCATCGAGGACCGAAACTTCTCTTTTGAACAACTGTGCAAGAAAATAGATCCCTTTTTAAAAAAATGTCAGTAATCACTAAACTACACTCTAGTGCTAGAATTACAAAGGGGAGAAGAAAAAAAAAAAGAAATCAGAGATTTCCTGCTGGTAAAATGAAATGTTAGGAACATTTAAACATGGGTCTGACTCCAGTGACCAGGGCCAGTACAGTACCTCATAACAACATACACAGCCAAGGAGGAGCTGCAGTGAGCCTCGAGCTGGGGCACCCCTGCTTCCAAAGTGCAAAAGTAGACCCCCAAAATGAAGCCATCCTCGCAGAGTGTGGGCCATGAGGCGAGTGCTCTAGCCCAAACCATCAAAGGACCTTTGTCTTTATGTGTAGGCTTTTGACTGTGCCAACACAAAGCATGATGCTTCTCCTGAAAGCTCCTGCTCCAAGTTGAAAACGTCAATGTTTTCACGGTCAAAAGAGTGGACATTCTCATCACCCTCTCAAATTTCAAAGGTTACGAATTACCCTGCAAAAGTTGCACTGACAAAGGCTTCGCTATTTACAGAGCCTACAGAGGACCCATGGCCATGCCAGCCGGAGCCGGACACTGCAAACTCACGGGGCTCGGGGGACTGAGGCAGCGTGCAAAGAGTAAGTGCATGTAGAGAGAAATGAGGGGAATTGGGAGGCAGGACAGGGTCTACGAGGCGAGTTCATGAAACACCCCACCCAGTACTGTCCTCCCCTGTGCTAGAGACCACTGCTGTGCCCACGCACCAAAGGCACTGGCTCTTGTCACCTCCAAGGGTCCGGCATCTGCAGTCATCACCATTCCAAGAGGGGGGTGCCGCTGAGTCAAAGCTCTGGTCCCACCGAAGAGAACCCCCCACCCAGAGCAAAGCAGCTTCCTCATGAGGATTCAGAGTTGTCAAGCAGAAAATAGGAACAAAAGCAATGACAAAGTGACAGGAGGAATGGACAGGCAGGTGGAGGAAGAGTCAGGGCTGGACACAGACAACAGGAAAGCAGTTCAAGTAAACATAAACAACCAAATACTTCAAAAAAGGCTTGTAAACTTGTGATTAGAAAGGTTCTCTTTGCAGCATCTCCGGCCGGCTGGCTGAAGAACGGCTGGTGGTGAAGCCCTCTGTGGAAAGTACTTTGTGGTGTTTGTTGGGGTAGTGTCTTCAGACACACGTATGTGAAGAAGGTGGTTTGCTGGTCCAGGTGGGGGCTCCGGCAGCTGCCCCGTCCGCAGAGCGGAGCTTCAGGGGCTGAGTCATTGCTTGCTAGGTTCTCCCCCTCCACATTTATGTACAGACGTGTCTGGGTCTCCTCCCAGGAATGCGCGGGGCCATGTGTTCATGCTCCTGGAAGCACACAGCCCTTCCTTCTAGAGAGGGCAGGCCGGGATCCACAGGACTTTATTCTGTTCTTGAGTGACCTTGGTCAGGATCTGAGTGAAAATGCTCGACAGGGCTCCTCCCTGGATGACCCCTGAAAAAGAGCCCCCCAAACACAGACATCATCCAGCTCAGAGTGAGGCCCTAGGTGCTGCCTATTTTGAGGGAGTTGGCACACTACCCACCCCACTCTCCTCCATAGGCAAGAAGCTAGGGAAGCATCTGGAGTTCAAGCTAGCTGTGCTGCTCTTGCTCACCAAGCAAACTTTCAGCACGCTGACAATATGGGCTCCAACAAGGCTCACCATCAAATCCTCCCAGGTCTTTCCAGCAGCTTCAAGGTGATGGCTGTGAACTGAGAGCTCATATCTATTGCAAACTCTATCCTGCAATACCCTGGGCTGAGTTTGTCCACTGGTCTCCCAATGAAAGAATCCCAGCACACTGGAGAGCCATTAGTGTGACAATATGGTGACGATGCAATGGACAGAACGTTTCTATGGGAACCCCTGGGTTTACAGAGTCAGGAATCCTGTGGATAGGCTGTGTGCATTACAGCCCAGAGAAGATTCTTGACAAAGACAAGGCAGTGGATTAAAGCTTGGTCTGACTCTGCTCACAGGACCTTAATCCCATGAGCTTGGCTGACAAAGGAGCAGAGCCGCTCCAGAGAGAGGCCTGCAAACTAGCTCTGCTGACCAAACTGTCCTGGGATGCAGCATGTACACAAAGAAAGGGACAGCCATTATAAACGGTTGTTAGGAACCTGGCACAGAATGTGTTGGAGCCAATTAAAAAATATCCAGGCATGCATTTGGTAAGTCTTTGCATTTAAATTTTACTTTACTGGCAAGAAATGTCTCTTATTATTTGATAGCATTGGTGTAAAAATACACACACACACACACACACACACACACGTGCATACAGGGCTGAGCCTTCACAACATGTCACATGAGAAGAACTAGTGCATCACAGATCTTCTATAATTAAATCACGGTGCCCTCCTCTTAATGACCACTGTATTATTTCCTTTGTTGTTTGCCATTGAGTCATAACTGACCCTCCAGCAGGTTTTCGGAAGCAATGAATCATATGCTCCCACGGAGCAGCTGGTGGATTCAAACCACATGACTCTGGGATGCAGTGCTGCTTCTTACCACTCCCTACAAGTGGTGCATTTCGTAGAAAAGCCACTGCTGTCAATTCACAGAGACCCATTAGTACCAAACTCCACAGGTCTCCAAAGCTGTCATCTTTACAGGAACAGACAGACACAGCTTTCTCAGGTGGAATGGCTCGTCTGAACCGCTAAGCTCACAGAGCCAAGTGCTTAACGACTACACCACCAGGGCTTCTTCAACTTCATGGAGGAAGCTGAAAACCATAAAGTGAAACAGCAGCAGCTGGGCCAGAGCAGGGTAATTTTGTTTGAAGAGGCAGGGTGACAATTCTGTGGCTTTGCTTTACAAAACTTGGCTGTGACACTTCCCTGAGGATGCTGTGCGGAAGACAGCCGGACACTGCCACTTGTGCAGCTGGCACACCAGCCCAGTTCCCGACCTGCTATGGACCTTGGAGCTATCTGACATATGATAATTGGGCTATGAGGGCAGACTTGCTACTGTACAGGTAAGAATCCAAGTGGAACAGGCTGGACCATGACTTGATATCATTAAGTAGTAGCCTTTACATTCCAACCTGTAAAATTCCTGGGCTGAGCAGTGACAGAAACCACAGCCTCCAGTAGAAGCAATGGAAAGTGCCCACAACAGCATCCAACAAGTGCTCGGTCAGTGCTGGCTACCGCTGTTTCCACCCTTTCTTGGAAAGCTTGTGTACCCTGCACCCTGCTACTGCCAGTGCCTGATGCCCACGTACCTGTGAAGTATCTGCTGTACTCCTGCTCAATCTTCTGAGCCGTCTCAAACTGTTCTTTGGAATGCCTCTGGGTCACCTTGTCACGAAGGTAGATGGGGTCTCTCTGCTCCCTGTTGAGACACCCAGGGAGCCAGGCTGAGCCTCCAGCCTCTCCAAAGGCCCTTCCTGTCCCTTCCCATGGAGATAAGGCCCTGCTTTGGTGGAAAGTGGGGTGCACCCAGAAGAAAACATGACAGAAGCTTTGGGCCCTGGGGGAAATCTGACCAGCAAAGGGAAGACCTAGTGCACACACACGGAGTGAACAGACACCTGAGTTGGCCTGACCTCAATATGGAAACTTTAAATGCACAGGAAGGGGGAGCAGAAAGGGGCCTTAGGGCCAGATGGTCCAACCAACAAGGGAAAGCAAAGTGTTTCACTCAGTGAATGTAAATGGTCAACAAAACACAAGCCAGCCAGCTGAGGGCTGAGCTCGACCCAGCCCAGGCCTCAGTTCCTCATATCCTTCTAAGCCATCTTCTAAGGTGAAAGGCATAAGAGGAGCAGGAGGAGAGGGAGGGCCTTTCTTGTACATGCTGCCTAGATTAAGACTAGCAGGCAAGTCATTGCTCTCCTTCTACCCTACACACACCCACACCCACACACACATATATATACTCTCTCTCTCACACACACACTCTCTTTTTCCCTCCCTCCCTGCTTGGAGCTGCCACCAGCCCCTCTCCCAGGGTTCCTGGTCAGACACCTACTTGATCTGCTTGGCGCTCTTGTAGTGGATAAAGAGGACAATGGGGTAGATGTGCATGTTATGGAGCCGCTCGATGGCATGGGGTGCAATGTCCAGGAGGCAGTGCCGGTTCTGAGGGGATGACAAGGCAGTAAACCCTGGAGGGAGGCCGTGGGGGCCTTCTGTGGGCACCCCAACCCGTCTCCACCTGCCTGACCATCCCATCAAAGGCTCCACCTACCACTACACACAGCAACTCCTTTCTGTATAAAAGAGCAAGATAGTTTTATGGAGGAACAAGGCAGCAAAACCAGTCTTTCATGAAGACCACACTCTATAACCAGGGGTCATTTGTCCAAGAAAACATCCCCCTGCTGTTGTTAGCTGTGAAGATATTCAAGGCTGGAAGCCAAGGCCGAGTAGGGTTCTGGATGGTCACAACCAACTGTCCTGCCTTGCCCTGCCTCTGCCCAGACACTAGGACCTTCTTAAAGCCTTCTCCTCCTCTGACTCCAGAACCTTCTCTCTGCTGGACTAAGCAAGTACCAGAGAATTAAAGAGGGAGGGGAGTTGTGTGTCCCAAGTATGTCCCTGGTTCCCTTGGGCCCTTGGAGTGAGGTAGAGGCCACAGGTACCATGTGACACCCCCACCCACCCACCTGAAGAGGCTTCTCTGGGGACCCAGTGTCCTGCAAGCTTTCTAACTTCCCATGTCAGCCCGGACTGGACATCGACCACTTCAACTGGGCAATGTGCACCTAAAGCTGCAAGAATCCAATCCAACCGTTCCCTGCAAACCAGCAGGGACCTGCATGCAGCATAGTGAGGGGCTGACCACTCAGGACAGGGTCAGCCAGAGCAGTGGCCTTGCCCACCGTGCAGAAACCCTCTGCCTCTCCTGTGCTGCAAACGGAGCTGACTACACTCACGGGAGACACACAGCAACTCAGGTTTAGGGGCTGTGCCCTTCCTCCAGAATAAGACCATCAACAAAATTCTGTACATGAGTTCAACAGAGACAGTGTTTCAGAACTCTGTGTAAAGAGCTTTTCCACCAAGTCCAAGGACCCCAGGGGAGGAGACAGGTGCACGCGGATTCACTGGATCCTGCGGGAACTGAAGCTCAGGGAAGCAACGTGGTCAGCTCACAGACAGCAGGCCCAGTGAAGAGAAGGCGCACTCGGGCCACAAGGTGCACGTGCTCCAGCAAGAGACGCGGGAAGACCAAGAGTGCAAGGACCAGGCTCGGACAGCGCTGGCGGCCCCAAACACAAGTACCTTTTCTGTGATCTCCTTGATGGAAGCCACCGTGGTGACATCAAAATGGCCACTCCTCCGCTTGTAGTCAACAAAGAGGCAGTCCTTGACACCACGCTCAATGGCCTGCTGTGAGGCCTTCATCACCTCTGCAATGTACAAGTGCAGGTGTCAGGACACGGCCACCCTGGCCCTGGCCAGGCATCACAGCAAGTCCTGGTCCCAACACTGGTGATGAGTGCTGCAGTCAACCTCCGGAAAGCAAGCTCCTCAGGACAGAAAGCCTGGGGCCATGCCCTGATCGAAGCCAGGCCACCCCCCGAGCTTCTGAGAAGACCCTGGATTCTCTGAGAAGACCTTCCCAGGGGCTGATACAGGCACAGAAATAAGTCCTCACCAAGCGGGCATCTGCAGAACTTTCCCGGAGCCTCGTTCACCAACATCTCCTTCACCACATCCAATAAGGGCCCCAAAATCAGCACCGGTCGCAGAGCAGTGCAGTCCACTTTCTGCACCCGCTGGTAGGCGAGGCTCACTGGATCTGGGGAGAGAAACTCACTGTCACCAAGGTAGAGGGGTAGCGAGGCCTGGGGCCCCACTGTCACTCAACCTTGCTCACCTGGTCTCCCTCCTTGGGAGGCCCACCCACTCATGTCACAACCCCCAGGAGGGAGACTAGCCCCCCTCATCATTTTGAGGGGACTTCTCCGTTTCAGTCCTAAAAGTCCCATAGCTCAGGCAGACTGGGCCTGCAGCTGGACACTTTCACACCAGCTCTAGCCCCGGGTATCCCCTGGAGTTAGGGCAGCCTGTGCTCCTGACAGAATTATATACCACAAGCCGCAGCACTTCCCTCTGCTGAAGGTGCCTCAGCATGCCTGCTAGCTCTTCCCACTGTCCCCTTTCCTTCTCTTAGGTGACAAGACCACCTGGCCAACCCACAGTTAAGTGTGGCCACAAAACCCAGGTGACAGGTTCCACTGCTCTGTGCCCCTCCCAAGGGACCTGGAGAGAGCTGTGTGCCTGCCAGGACATGCAGACAAAAGTCTTTAATAAGTGACCAGGACACAGGTCTGCTCCTGGCTGATACTGCAGCAAAATGACCCTCCACTGGGCCTCTGCAGACCAGTCAGACTCTTATAGGGACATAAACCTGCTTCTCATCATGCTCTAATGGCTTAGTGGTAAGGTCTTACACTGCCAACCCAAAAGTACACAGTTTGAATCCACCTTTTCCACAAGAGAAAGGCAGAGGACTCAGTTCAAGCTCAATAGTGCTTAGCAACAACAACAACAATATCACACATAAGCCTTTGCTGTTTACTCTCATTTAAAGCAGTTATACGAACTCCCTCACAGACACTTCAGGAAAATCTGACCCCTCAGTGAACTGAAGAACCCGTGCAGGAAGCTGTGTCTACAGACCTGCAGAACCTCCCCCTGGCTGCCTGTGAGCCTGGTATAAGTCCCTGTACTGGAGTCTCAGAAGGGCCAGAAGATAAAGCTTCGTCCTTCTCATTAATAAGTTCACACACTCGACTGGAATAATACAATAACAAGGGCTAAAAAGTCTAACACAGCTGTCTAACAGTTCTGAAGAACAGAGTGAGGAGGTACAAAGGAGCAGGGATTAATAACAGAAGGGCCGAGTGCAGGTTGAGGGCAAGTGAGGTAGGCTAGCGCTTGGAGGGAGCGCATCTGCACAGGGAGGTATGATCCAAATATCAGGAAAGCTGGTATCAGAGACCGAGGCCGGATGTGAACAGGCACAGTGTTCAGGGCAGACTCCAGCATGGCCAATTCCACTGGCAGAACCAAGGCGGTAGGTAAACAAAGTCTCCCGCTCAGCTCACGATCCCTCCAGGACCAAAGAGGGACGAGGAACAAAGTTTGATATTCAGAGGTTTCCCCCAATGTCATCTGTCAAATTTTTAAGCTGTAAGAAACAAGCAGCAAGGAGCCTCCACCACAACCAAGCTAGATGGGTAAGAAGCGTCACTATAATCCCAAAGGTACGTGAATCAAATCCACCAGCTGATCCTTGGGAAAAAGATGAACAATATCCTCCTGTGCGATTTAAAGCCTCTGAAAACCTGCTGGAGGGTCAGCTATGGGTCTGTTCTGACTTGACAGCACACAACAACAACATGGCACGAATGAGACAGAAGCTGGAGGGCAAGGATGTCCAGGAGAAGGGGTCCTGACACGAAGCCCCAGCTTTCAGTGGGACCACCAGAGCACACCCAAGGATTCAAAGTGCAACATGTCTACACAGAAGCTGTGGCCCAGCCACATGGCAGTTCCCCTGCTAATATGGGACTGGCCCCACAGGCTAGGTCCCCCAAAGCTGGGTAAATTCCCTCTATGTTACTTCTGAAATGTCAACAAAAACATCATGTGAATAGAGGAATGGATAAAGCAATGTATATAAAAGAAACTGATATAAGTAAACTGATATCAAATTAAAAATTTAAAAACCAAAAACTACCAGGCAAATCAAGGAATAGGACCAAGCAGCAGCACAAACATGAAAAAGAACTTCCGAAATTGCCAATTATTAGAATTATCCTAGACACCTACAACCAGGAGAAGATAAAACAGATGAATGGGATCTTCTAAGAATCAAATCCCTATGCACATCCAAAAACTTCCAACAGGGTAGAAAAGGAAGCCACAGAATGGGAAAAAGTGTTTCGTAATGACATGTCAGATAACGGACTTATATCTAGAATTTATAAAATACTTGAGTACCACAACAAAAGGTAAATAACCCAATAGAAAAAATGGGCACAGGATATGAACAGACACTTCACCGAAGAAGACATTCAGATGGCTAACAAACACATGAAGAAATGTTCAAAATCCCTAGCTCTAAGATGCAAATTAAAACAACTATGAGATATCATCTCACCCCAGACAGAATAACAAAATTTAATAGAATAGCAACAAATGCTGGTGAGCTTGTGGAGAAACTGGAACCCTTATTCACTGTTGGTGGGAGTGTAAAATGGTGTAACCACTGTGGAAGGTGGTATGGCGCTTTCTCAAAAAGTTGCAAATAGAGATACCATTTGACCCAGCAATTCCAACACTGGGAATATACCCCAAAGAGACCATAACTGACATCCACGCAGATATATGCACACCCATGTTTACTGTGGCTTTGTTCACAATAGCAAGGAGTTGGAAACAACCTAAGTGCCCATCCACAAGTGAATGGATAGAGAAGCTGTGGTATAGTCAAACAACGGAACACTATACTGCATTGAAAAACAACTCATGCAATATTATTCAAAATGAGTGACCCAGGAGGACATTATGCTGAGTGAAGTATCTCAGTCACAAAAGGACAAATACTGCATGGTGCCACTGTTATAAAACACGACTGACTTTGGGGTTGGGGAGAGACTGAGAAAGATGGGTTTAATAATGTATACTACATTGAAACAGATGAGAGAGAAAATGGTTTAAAAGGGATATGTGATTAGGTATTTTTGTCATAACAGGAGTCCAGAGCGAAGGCTGCATAGTGGAGTGGATATGGGGGAGGATTTGTAAAACAATGAAAGAATTTTGCTTTTACTTTTCCAAGAAGGTAGTGTACTAGGGGGGAGGATTGGGAAAGGAGAAAAGTGCAACAATGAATGAATGGAAATCCAAAGTCTCTGTAAATTTTTACTGAAATGTATTAATAATAAATTTAAATAAAACAAAAAATAATTACAAACGTTTAATTAAAAAAATTATCCAAGACGACAATTTTTAAATATGATTAATTTGAAAAAGATGGGAAGTTTGGCCAGAAAATTATTGTTGATATTCGGTTCTGTGGAGGGTAACTCCTAGCAACCTTCTGAGCGGCAGAGCTGGACCCTGCCCTGTCCTGTGCCATCCTCATCATCTCTGACACACTCGAGCCCACTGCTGCAGTCACTGTGTCCATTCGCCTGGTAGGAGGTCTCCCTCTCCTTTCCGCCCCTCCACTTTTCCAAGCATGATGTCCTTGGAGGCATAATCTCTTATGGAGATTCACCATCCGTGCCTCCGGAGCACTCTGGCAAGACATACATGACTGACATTTTCTTTTTTAATTTAAAAAAAAAAAATCAGTCAAGCAAAAAAAGAAATAGAAACTCATCGGAGAGTTGGACAGTGACTAGCGATGATAGAAGGAGAATTGATGCCTTTGAGCTGTGGTGCTGGAGAAGAGTGTTGAATATACCATGGACTGCTAGAACAAGCAGGTTTGTCTGGGAGAGGGTGAAGTCAGAATGCTCCTTGGAGTCAAAGATTTTGAAGCTTCGTCTGACATACTTTGGGCATGTTGCAAGGAGGGACTGGTCCTTGGAGAGGGACATCATGTTTGGGAGAGTGGAGGGACAGCGCAGGAGAGGAAGACCTTCAATGAGATGGATAGATTATGTGAGTGAAGTGGTGGGAATGAGTGTGTCTCAGACGGCGAGGTAGGCACAGGAAAGAACGGCGTTTAGGGCTCTTGTACGTAGGGTCGCTATGAGTCACAAGCGACTCGCTGGCACACAACAACAACAACAAATTCCATTTTCTGAAATTTTGAGCTTCCTGCAACAAGAATGAAAAGTGGATTATGGGCAAGTAAGAGGAGAAAACATGCAGGCTGAAGCACACAGAAAACAAGGTGGAAAATACTGGGGGAAAGAAGACATATCTCAGACATGAGCACCCTCATACACCAGACGGTGCCGCCCACATACACAGAATTCCGGCGCTTGTACAGCTGGATGTGATCTTGTAGGGAAAAGAGTGGGGTTTTGTTTTTTGGGGTTTTTTTTTGTAATATTAATAAGGCCTTATTAGGGTCAGGAGCGGAGAAGAGCACAGGAGAAGCAGGACAAAGAAGGCACGTGAGCCAGGCTCACAGAGTGGATGTACTAAAGCAAACCGAGCTTCTCCGCTGGAAGCCGCAACAGAAAAAGAAGCGCTGTCCCTGAAGCCAGTACTGAGTCAGCTGACAAGAAACCCCGACTTGAGGAATAAACCTGTGTTCTTCACAACCACCCACCTGTTGTACTTTTGTTACAGCTGTTGTTGTGTGCCAACCAACTGGAGCTGCCTCATAGCTGACCCTCCAGTGGGTTTTCAGAGGCTGTGAATCACACAGGGAATCGCTCATCTTCCCTCAGAGCAGCTTGTGGGACCGAACTATGCTGGCAGAGACGCTCCTCAGCATCAAGCTCCTCCCCTTTATGTAACTAAACTCACGCCACCTAAGCCCACCACCCAGGGGCATGGCCTTTGGGTTAGCAGTGCGACTGCAGAGTAGCAGGCCACCAGGGCCCCACTGAGTAGCTGGTGGTGGTGGTGTGTGCCACTGAGTTGAAACTGACTCAGCTGACCCTCCAGAGGCTGTAAATTGCACACAAGGAGACTGTCCATCCTCCTCCAATGCAGCTGGTGGTGGATTTGAACTGCATGCCTTTGGGATTGCAGCACAGCTTCTAACCACTAGGCCACCAGAGTTCCCTACCAGGTAAGTATGATAACCCAACCAAACCCACTGCTGAGTTCATCTGGGCTCACAGCAACCCTCCATCAGGGTTTCTGAAGCAGTGAACCTTTACAGAAGGAGAGAGCTCATCTTTCTCCTGAGGAGAAACGAGTGTATTCACATCACTGACATGGCCCTTAACAAAACAGAGGCAAGAGTTCTGCAAAAGTGATCAAAACATCAAGTGACAGATTCAAGAAGTACTAAGAACTACAACTCAACCAATCATAACTCCCACAGCATAAACATAAAGAGAGCCATATCTACCTACATCACAATATGATTGATTATTGTGGGGTGTGAACTCCCTTGCAGAAAATAATGTGTCTTTCTAGCAGGACCATACCTGAGGCTAATAAGGAGGGGATGACCAGACCACAATGGACAACCTGGGGGGATAAGAATGATTGGCTTCACAGGGCATGGTGTCATCCATCATGGCTGAGGCTGATAAAACACACAGTGAGGCTCATCGGAGCCCTGAATCTGAGGCTCTGGCGGGCTTCCTGGTTGGTGACCATGCAGAGGAAGCATTCCAGGCAGGGATCCCACCCAGACCTGAGCCTGTGCATCTCATCACTGGTATCCTTTATGGTTCAATCTATAGCCTTATTCTGTGCAGATACCGTGAGTCATTCCAGAGAAGCCAGGAACCCAGAGGAACACCTGAGAGCTGACAAGAGCCTTGTTTGTTCTGACCCAGCTCTGGGCGGCCAGATGGAGAGGGAGTGTGGCCTGAGTGGCGGGCAAAGAGGAAGAAGAGGATGATCCATCCTCACACTGCAGCAGAGCCTGATTAACGCTGATCATTACCACACAACTGTGAAGGCAGGTGTCGTTGACAGTGGGTTTTACCCCTTACTCAGCACAACTACTTAAGACTGAAGATAGAGAAATATCTTCATAGGAGTGTCGGGGGAAGGGAAAGATGATATGTTACAGTCAACGACAAAAATATGAAAAACACTTAACAGAACAAAGTATGGCAAGCTGGAAAATGGTCCCCAAAGACATGCCATGTTAGGTGCCACAGAGCTGGTTCTGATGTAAGACCTTACGTAAAATAGAACAAAACACTTACTGCCTGATCCTGCACCATCCTCACAAGCCTTTCTTTTCTCTTTGTATGAATGAAAAGTTCACAAATCACATAGGGTTTTCTTCCAAGGGTTCTAGCATCCTCATTCAATGTTAGACACAATTTATCGTGATCTACACAGTCAAATGCCTTTGCATAGTCAATATAATACAAACAGACATTCTTCTGGTATTCTCTGCTTTCATTCAAGATCTGACAACAATAATATCCCTGGTGCCACAGCTTCTTTTAAACCAAGTCTGAACTTCTGGCAGTGCTCAGTTGATGTGCTGTTCTAGCCATTTTTCTATAATTTTCAGCAAGATTTTACTTGCATGTGATATTAATGATACTGTTTGGCAATTTCCATACTTGGTTTGAATACCTTTTTTGGGACTGGGAACAAATAGGGATCTCTTCCAGTCGGTTGTGTTAACAGGTCTGCCTTCACGGTGTATGGACAGTGTCCTGTTACACAGAGCACTGCATGTCAGGGTGGATGTTTAAATGGTCTCTCTGACTATGAATGCAATGCCACTTCCCCTCTATTTTTCATTTCCAGCACAACAGATCATATGATCATCCGATTCAAAGTGACTAATGCCAGTCTATCTCAATTCACTAATACCTAAAGTGTCCATTTTTACGTGTTTCATTTTTTTTATAACTTCCAATTTTCCCAATTCATATTTTGTACATTCCATGTTCTTGTTAATGTATGTTTGTAGCTGTCTCTCTTTATCTTGACCATTCCAGTCTATAGGCACTATCTCTAGAGCTATATACAGTAGTGTTCCTCTATTGTTCACAGGGTTTTCAAGCACCTGCTCATTCAGAAATGGATAGCCAATCCTGCTTCCTAGTCGGTCTTAGATCTGGAAGCTCTGCGGGAACCTGCCCACCATGAGTGACCCTGCTGGTACCTGAAACATCAGTGGCACAGCTTCCAGCATCACAGCAATGTGTGAGTCACCTCAGCAAAGCAAAAGACAGACAAGTGCCATGCTCTTGGAAGAAAAAATTATAAACAAGCAAACATACACCCATCTAAACTGTGAGGTAAGGAGAATATGCAAACCACTCAAGAAACCTATAAACATCATGCAGGCCCTGGGCCATGCCCGTGTGCTGGCTGGCTGTGGCTGAGAATCCTAGGGGACACTTGATCACATATGAAGCAATCTGAAATACCCTGGCCCCAGAGATATTTCCTATTACTAGTTGCAAGAAGCTGCATTGCAATCCTGAAGGCATGTAGTTCAAATCTCACCAGCTGCTCCATGGGAGGATGGGCAATCTCCTCCCGTGTGATTAACTGCCTCTGAAAACCCTGCTATGGGTCAGTTTGGACTCAATGGTATACAACAATAACAACAATCCCTAAAAACCCATCAGCACTATCTTATACAGCAAAAGATGTGATGGTTAGGGATTAAGTTGATGCAATCATGCATCTTATGAGAGAAAGGGAGTGAGAATCCTGCAACAGACATCCACGGAGGAGGTGGTGATGTGAAAAAGGAGCAGAGAGAGATTTCAAGATGATGATGATGATGATGATGATGATGATGATGATGATGTGGCCGCAGCTGTGGGATGCTAGTCGCTGGGAGAGGCAAGTGTGGCTTCTCCCCTTGAGTCTCTGGCGAGGAAGAGGCTCTGCTGACACTGTGACTGCAGGTCAATGAAAGAGATTCTCAACCTTTTGCTTCCAAAAATGTGAGAGGGTGAATTTCTACTATTTTAAGCCTCGCCGTTTTCAGTTGTCTGCTGCAGCGGCCTAGGATATTATCACAAGACAAAGCCAGCAGATGGTGAATGGCCTGTCCAAAGTGGTGGCATCATCTATCTGCTCCTCCCTAATTCAACGCCCAATGAAAGTCTCCTCAAAAACATCAGTGAATCGGCATTTTTAGTTAAGCAAAAGCCAAAAGAATTTGTCCCTGAGAGGTCTGCACTACAGGAAACACAGAGTAGTATCATTCAGCAGGATGATGAGTTCAGGAGAAAATGGAATTACAAAAATGACAAGAAAGAACAAAGTATGACAACATTGTCTTGAGTTTAAAATATGCATAGAATTAAAATGATGATAATGGAGAAGGTAAAAAGGAGGCGAACCGAGATACAGTAAGAGTCACTGCTGTTGTGTACCACTGAGAACTAATAGAAGACCCTCGAGCAGGTTTTCAGGGGCAGCAAATCACACAGAAGGAGACTGCCCATCCTTCTGCCACGGAGCAGCTGGTGGATTACAACCAGCCTGGGTGGTGGGTACCTCTGGGATTTCAGCACTGCTTCTTACCACTAGGCCACCAGAACTCCCCACAAGAGTAGCTAGAGGGGATAATATTTTGTTCTAACAGCAATTATCTGTATTAGCAGTGAAGTCAAAGATACATGTTGAGATGTATTCTGTTAATACGTACACTTTTAAATTGACAGCCGTACTTAGAAACACTTTTTTCCCCCAATGTATTACCATCATTTGTGGCAACATGTTTTAACCTTCAAAAGATTAAAAATTAGTAGATGAGGGACGAGGAAGATGGATATAAAAAGTTCCTGATTAATCTAAATAAATATGTCATAAAAAGAGAAAACACAAAATAATACAGGACAAAAGGAAACGAGTGTAAATATTGTTTGTTGTTGTTGAGTACCATCGAGTTGGAAGTGACTCATGGCTGACCTGTGGCGGTTTGCAGAGGCAGTAAATCACACTGGAGGAGACAGCCCATCTTTCTCCTGTGGAGCAGCTGGTGCATCCAAACCACGTAATGTGAGTAAATGGATTTTATTTCATGGATTAAATTAAACAGCATAATGCCATCAGTATGTTCAGATACTGGAAACGTGTACATGTAATCTGTAATCAAGTTTGTCCTTCTTTCTACAGACACCACACCTCAACGTAAATTTTTAAAATAGGTCATCAAAGTGTATTTGAAAAAATATGCTACTTACAAAAAAAAAAACAACATTTAACTATAAAGGCACAGAAAGTTGAAAGTAAAAAGACAGAAAATGATGAACCGTGCACATCTGCACCCAAAAATAAATAAATAAATAAGCTGACAAGAAGCACTGTGAGAAATACATTCCATGTCCTTCTCAGGGACAGCTGAGAATACAGAACCATTCACAAGGTATGCATGCCTGGAGACAATTCAAACAGGATATCTGCAAAGCAGGCATCAGAAGGCAGGAACCTGGCAGAGAAGGAAAATTCAAATATTCTCCACTCATGTGAGCAAGTCAAAAGACTACACCCCGTCAACAGTGGGAAACTCAGATAAACAAGGCAGGCTCATCAGGCTGCAAGCCTCAGCAGTACACACACCAGAAGAACTTACCGGAAGAGCTGGCAAATGGCTATTGTCCTAAAATTCACAAACAGCAAGCCCAGAAGAGATTAAAGAGAAAGGCCGACAACAGAGTGGAGACCAAAAAGAAAGAAATGATGAAGACAGGAGAGAAACCTAACCCTGAGAGGTTGGGGGACTTTCCTCTAAAGGACAAGTAATATTTTAGGCTTTGAAGGCAAAATAAAGCACCTGTTACCTCCAGAAGACTGAGAGTCCTTTTGTTCTAATTGCTGGCTTACTCAATGCTGTGCAGCTGGAACTGACTCCCAGCCGGCACACTCTGACACTGCTGGTGTCCACAGCTGTTAGTCACTACGTAGGAGAGCACCATCTTTTTCCCAAGAAGTTGCTGGCAGATTCCAGTTGCCACCCAGGGCAGCCTCTGCGAAGCAGACACCTCTCAATGGACTGCACCACTGGAGTCTGCCTTTGTTCTAACAGTCTTTTACAGTATTTTACCCTTGAAAATATAAAAGGGAGTTCTGGTAGCCTAGTGGTAAGAAACTGTGCTGTGACCTGGAAGACAGGCAGTTCAAGGCCAACTGCTGCTCTGCAAGAGAAGGATGGGCAATCTCCTCCCATGTGATTAACTGCCTCTGAAAACCCGCCGGAGGGTCAGCGATGAGTTGGTTCTGACCTTATGGTTACACAACAACAAAACAGAAAAACTACCCCTGGCTCATAAGCCTCCCCAGAGCAGCTAATAAACACGTGGCCCCTGCTGTACTGTGGTAACTCCTGTTCTAATTAGTGGCAGAAGGTCATTAACTAAGGGTGGGGTCATTTTAACCTGCTGGGTTGGAGGTTTTCCTTTAGAGAATAGAAGACAAGAGGTCAGGAGAAACTCAGCTGTCCCTCCCTGTTGCTCACAGTGCCCCCCACATCCTGCTACTCTCGGGTAGGGTAGGGAGTGCATTCTAGGTTGACAGACCACACCAAGGTCCTGGGAGCCACATTCAGAAAAGCATCCTGTTTACAGGGTGAGTGCACTTTCCACAGACCATCCACCACTGGAAACCTGACATTCCAGCCTGTGGGCATCTTGTAGCAGTCATTTAATAACACAAGGGTGAGGCCAGGAAAGCCACAGTTCAACAGAGATCCTTGGCTACCACCAAGCAGCCCGTCATAAAACCTCAAACATACGAACACCACCACTGAGCAAAGACGACTCAATGCCTCCACTCCCTCCCTCCTAATATCTGTGTTGCTGAGTGGCTGAACACGCCCAGGTGTGTTTAAGGAGGCCTGCTTTCCTGGAGCACACTTCTGCCTACCCTCTTCCTGCTGCTTGAAATATGGCCAAGATAGTGACATGTCGATGACCTGGGGAAGCCACAGAGACTCTGAGGATGGATGATGCAAAATGCTCATCAAAGGCTGTGAAGGCCAGTGCTGCTGGACCAACCTGGGCACTGACCACCAAGCTGCTTTTGCGTGGCAAAGCTCCACTTGGTTTAAATTGCTGTCTTGGTGTTGCTGGGATGAACAGTGACTCTCACCTACAAGCCCATGTACAAAGCAAACATGGCCACTTGCCTTCAAAGAGAGGAATGGCATCACTGGAGAAGGTGTCCAAGGCCAGAAGGTCTTTCCCATCTTTGGACCCTCTGCGTTTGTGCTTGTGTTTCCTGCGGAAGAAAGACCTGCGGGCAGCTGCCGACAGCGTCTTGGAGGCGCTGCTGTCATCTTTGACCTCGGACATGCTGAGCCTCCTGGAGAATTCTTGGTCCATCCTGTGGTCAGAGAGAGAGGCCATGCTGGGAAAGGCTGTGGGCACTGTGTCTATGCACACACATGGCCAGAATGAGGAGGGAAAGGGCCAGGCAGGCTCCACACCTCCCCCAACACCCCACAAACACTTTCCAACCCTGCTGAGGGGCACAACGCGGACACCAACATCAGGGGCAAGTGCTCAGAGCAGGACAAGTCCGGCCCTGATGTGCTCAGATCAGTGACAAAAGGGATTGTGGGGCACTCCTCACTATGTGACACCAAAAGTTTTGCTTCCAAAGCTGTCATGTCCAACGTGGATTTCTGCTCGAAGCCACTTTTTGGACACATACTCACTCTCAGCTAAATGAATGGATCAGAGGTCAAGATGAGCAGCAGCATTAGCTCTCCTGTGTCCCCAATCCCCACCCGAACCTCCTTCTACTATGGCCCCAAGCCCTGCACTAGGACCCACGTACACATATTTGCTGGGAATCTGCCCCCGCTGAATCTTCTGGGCGTTCTCGTCCAGCTGCCAGGCCATCCAGCAGCCAATCATGCCCTGGGGCAGGGTATCATCAACGTAGAGGATGTCATCCTTCTTAAAGCTCAGCTCCTGCTCCACCTCTGCCAGCCGGTCATACAGCGCTCTGGGCAAGGGGGCAGAAAGCCTGTCAGAGGAGTTCCCATGGGCTTCAATCCTGCTCTGAGCTTTCCCAGACTCAACCCCGACAAAAAAAACAACAACAAAAAAAAAACACACCGTCATCGTTGTCAAGCTAGGACCAACTCACAGCTGACCCTGTGCTGGTTTCCCAAGGCTGTAAATTACCCAGAAGGAGACTGCCCATTGTTCTCTCAAACAGGAAACCTTCAGAGCTGCACAGGCACTGGGCTAGCAGTGTAACTCCCTACAGACGATACCTAACCAGACCTCCCCAGATCCCAACTGGAAACTGTCACTCCCGGGCCAGGACAGTCTCTTCCTCTTTCTGCTAGGAGTTCTCAGGAGGATGTCTTGTATTTTACATGTTGGGACAAAGAGTCCCTTCTGGACAAGACACACACCTGCCTATAAACTGAGGGATACTGAGAACAGGGACTGACTCACCCCCATGAGATTTTACGTTTCTTGTGATGGATCAAGGCCATGTCTACCCCTTGCAAGGATCATGGTTCCCACAAACTGTAAATCCCTTGGACATAGATAGGCCATCTCCCATGACTGGAGCCCCAGGCACAGAGAACTGAGTCTCATGGAACATGGCTGACCAGGTGGTCTACCCCTTTGGGCCTCAGATCTCAGAAGATAAAAAGGAAGTGAGAGTCCCCCCCCCCCCCCCCCCCCCAAAAAAATGCCTGATGCCTTTTTCCACCCACCCACAAAGCCTACCCACGCCCTACAGGTGTCAGGAGGGCTAGCAGAGAAAACGGGACCTTTAGCCTCAAAATGGCCCAAGCCCTGTCCTCAAACAAGGGAATACAGTGCTTTCAGGCCCCAAGTCACAACATCTTGTGGACCTAGGGATCAGTTCACGATGACCGTAGACCCACCTCTGCTGCAGCCATCAACCCAGAGACCTTGAGCCCAGAAAGCCCTCCCCACAGCTATGGATGTGACTGCCAGTACCTGATGTAGAAGCCGTCCCCGGGCAGCCCCTTGACCCTGCTGAGCTCCTCGGGGCGGTACTGCACCTTCAGGCGGACGCTGTCCTTGGCCTTCAGCATCTCCATGTATACCTCCTCCACTGTCTTGTTCCGGACATCCAGCGTGCCATACTGTCCAGGAACCAGAGGGTGAGGTCACATGCCAGGCCCAGTGGAGAGGTCCGCCAGTAATTCAACACCCCTCAACTGAGCCTCTCCCAGCCTTTCCTCTGCAGGCAGGGCTGGGCCCGCATGGTCTCCCCAAAAGCCATATCCCTGATCACATGGAAAACCCAGCTCTTGACCCCCACAGGTGTGGGATATCCAAATGATGGCACTGCACTTTATTCATGCCTAAGCTTTTAGATATGTCTTAGCCACAGGTCCCATGGAGCAGTGGACCAGGTGGGGGGAGAAAACACTCCCTCATCACAAGCTCAATGCTCACAAGAGCAGGGTGGCTCCTCTGGGGATCCCCGTGCTCCAGGCTCTGAGCTCCTCAGTGACCTACCCTGAGGGTCTCTGCAGCACTCTGGTTTGCAAGGACCAATATGGCACCATGTAATCATGCCTTTTCTCCTTCCCGGGGCTGAGACTGCCGTGCGCCCAGCTCTTGACTCCTGCACTCACCTCCAGGATGAGGTCCCCTGGCACGAGGCCATCAGGGCCCCGGGCAGGGCTGTCGTCCTCCACCTCAGCCACAAACACCCCATGCAGGTTCCCACCACAGAGGTGCACCCCGAGCTCCATCTGGGACTTTTTTATGTAGACGACGCGAGGCTCTGGGCTCTTCTTGTTGGCATCGCCCCCAACCCTTTCAGGAAGAAAAAATGAAGTTCCTCAAACATGCTCTGAGAGGGAGGAGAGGTATAGAAAAGACAAAGGCATGGCTGTGCCCTGAGTGCCTTCTGCTTGCTTCCTGGGGTCCCGGGGCAGGGCTAGGAATCCAGGGCACTGGGAGGCTATTGTTGGTTCCTGATCACAACATGGACTAATGTCGGAGCTCAGGAGGTGAAGAGACAGATCAAAGGCAAGGTCAGAAAGCCTAGTGATGGTCAAAATCAAGGCTCTAGTTGACAACCACATCTCTGGGCTGCATTTCTCCCACTCACGTGTCACCTCCTCTCCTGAGTTTGTTCCACTTAAAAGTTAGTCTTAGCCTCACTGTTTGGGGACACAGTTCATTCTGCCACTGTTTACTGAGCAGTCTCAACAGACCACAGACTGTGAAGAGACGGCCCCTCAGCATTAAAGGAACTTAAAATCTAGGGAGGGAAAGAGATGAGTGAAAAAACACGGGGCCATAGTGGAGAATGAAAAAGGGGCTTCAGAGCGAAGCGAGTCTGTGGTCACAAGACTGCGGCAGCATGGCTGGTTCCGGTTCTAACAGGTGCTAACTGCTCTCCTGGTCAGATGCGGAATTCCTGCTCAGCAGGTAAATGCTCTGGAGTGGGATCAAGTCTAACTTTCTTAAGCAGGACACAGTGGGTGAGCGGGATGGTGTGTCCAGGCCTGTGGATGACAGCAGAGGCTCCAACACTCATCTGCTGACCTGGAGCTAGACGTGCTCTGCTTGGCCGGAGGGGTCCCTGGGCCCTCGTCCTGCTCCATCAGCGGGTCGATGACAGAGGTCTGCTCCGGGGTGGTGGCTCCGCTGCCTGGCAGGGTGGAGTAGTTGCTAGCAGGCTCCAGGTGGGAACTGGGGAGGGGCGAGAAGCACCAGGTCAGACCCTTGCCGCTTTCACCCACATGAACCACCAGTCCACTCCTGCTACCTGCCCGGGCCTGCAGCAGCATCCACACTGGGTCCTCTCAAAGGTCCCTGAACCAGTATCAATCTCCATAACCCATCCTCTCTGAGGGGTGAGGTGCTGCCCCACAGGCTCACGTCTGTCCCTTTTCCTTCTGCCCTAACCTGAAGCACAAGGATAGGAGCCATGAGGAGCTAGCTCATGCTTCACAGGGCAGTGAATGTACCTGACACTGGGGGTATCTCGCCCTCAGGCCCTCCACTTCTAGCTAGTGCATGAGTGCTTTCCTGCTGGCCCCACACCCTATGTGCCTGCTGTCCCCAATCTGAGGCCAATCAACATGCCTCTCACCAGCAGCAGAATCCTCACGGAACTTAGGGCTGTAAAGAACTCCCATCAAGGAGAGCTCACTCTCTCCTAGTACACCCCACCCTGTGAGCCCTAGGCCTTCACCTGGAGCGGGAGTGGCTGCTGAGCTGGTGCATGTGTGGATTGTACTGGGCCAGGATGGTGATGGTGTCACACTGCTGACCGATGATGAGCCGGGCTTGCTGCTCCGTGGCGCTCCGCAGGTTGATGCCATTGAACTGGGGACAAAACCCCCAGTTCAGTGATGTGGCAGGAACAGGAGGGGCACGGAGAGGCCCAGAGGCTTGGGCACTGCTTTCACATGGAAGGAATGAGGAGAAAGCAGGGACAGAAGATGGGCAGAAGCCAGCTCCCTCTTACCTCAAGCAGCTGATCTCCGTATTCAAGGCCAGCCTGGTGAGCGATGCTTCCACTTGTCACCTTGGAGACGTAGATGCCGCCCTTCTCCCCACTCACAATGGAGATCCCCAGGGGCTCAGAGCCCTTCTGCACCTTCACGTGGCGCGGCTCCTCCACATAAGGCCTGGAAGGAGCCAATGGTTTCAGGACCCTGACCCCACAGAAAGGACCTGGGAAGCTTCCAGGCACGCACACAACTAGGCTATGAGGAACAGGCCAGGCAGCATAGGGTGCTCCTGCAATGAGCGCGCACATCTGGGTGGGAGCACAACTGACCAGACCTGCTGCTAGTGGGGACACTTCCCTGTACCGTCATGTAATGCAAATGCTGCAAATCCTAATGGAGCTTCAAGCACATGCTCCCAGAGACAGACAGCAGTCACTAAGCTGTACACACTCATACACACAGAGGAAGCTCACAGATTCTCAAGGGGCAGCCCTGGCTGCCTCACACAATGTGCAGCGTACAAACCCCAAGGCCTTGGTGTCTCAAGGCCTCATCCAAGGACAGTTCTTGTACCTACTGGCTACCCAGAGATACAACATGATCATGGAAAAGAAGCAGCTGCAAAACCAGCTATTAACAGGGTGCCGATTAGGGCAAACAAGCAAGGGGAGTATGCACTTGCTTCTGTTGGGGGCCCCAGCCCATCCCGGGGCACCCGGGGGTTGGCAGAGGTGCCTTGGTGGCCAAACCCACACTCCTCAGTGGGAAGGACCCAGGCCAGGCCTGGCAGTCACAGGATCTCAGGACAGAGCTGTGGTAGTGCAGACATCTGTGAGGGGCAAGGGTTAGAGAGAACTCAGAGAAGACAACAGACAACCACACGCCTGGAACCAAACAGTGGGGTGACGCGGGGCCTTCCTGCAGGTGCTGGTGGTCCCGCGGTCTGGCCTCATCCACACAGGATGCTCTTCCTCCCAAGATAAAACCAGGCTAGCAAAGGAGGACAAGAGCAAGCCTCCATCTGCCAGGGCTCCCCTTCAGAGCACAATATGGGGACTCATGTGGAGCTGGCACCTCCTTGTACTCAGGAGCAAAGCAAGCTCATTCACTAGGCCTCAGGGTCTTTCTCACCACACAGGGCCAGGATTATGATGGCCTTCATACTGTGCTGTGAGAGTTTCTGAAAGCTGCTGTACATTGGATGATTGTTTTCAGGTGAGTTTAGAAGTACTGATGGGAACACACAGTAGAAAGATAACTGAAAACAGCTTACTAGGCAAGCATGCGAATGCACCCCCAAGAAAAACAGGGTGCTTTCATGAGACCCAGAAGAGCAGTGTTGTAGGCTTTAGTCATGAGAAATTAAAGTCCCTGAGAGCTTGTACAAAATACAAACTAACGAGACGCTATTGTCCTTGAGAATCTGCAAAACTCTGTGTCTCTTCTAAGTAAATCATTAAATGCCCTGGTTCCTGGATGTTCAAAGACACATTCCTTTCTGGCTCCAGAAAAAATTGTTAGATATGTCACAGGGAAGAATTTAAGATACTAAAGAGTTGAATAGAAGATTTCAAAAGGCAGCACGGGATGACAAAGCAAAATATTACAGTTAAATGTGCAAGGAGATGGAGTCGGAAAATCAAAAGGGCCGAACTCGCTCAGCAT